>NW_020524213.1:0-34436 GCF_003368295.1 Carassius auratus
CTCCCATCTCTCACTTCTGTATGAGTGAACTGTGAAGACAGTGCAATTCAAATGCAGAGCATGTTGAGATTTCCTTCTCTCCCTGAAAATCTGTACTGACGTTCACCTCCTCCTAGTGGAGCAATCCATTTTATCCCCCATTGCTTTAATTGGCTGATTGTCACGTTGTATCACAAGCAAAGCAGGCACAGGGTGATGTAAAGGACGGTGGCCGGACACCGCAGCCCTGCTCTCACTGCCTCTAATGAGATATTAATAATGATCGAAGCCATCAGTCTGCAGCTCCAGTGTGCTCAGACTACAGTGAGTTTATGCAACAATGACATAACAGTGGTAGAGAGCTGAACTGCAAACAGATGGCCATTTCTAATGAGATTGCACATTTGCTCTCAAAATACAGTTTATGAGTCCCATGTGCATCAACACAAAGCAGGAGCGACCCCTGTTGACAGTCACTTCCACAAAAGACTGCAGATACCCCAAAACCACAAAGATTATTTCAGACTGATCACCTGCCATTGGCTGGTCAAACACAACATTTATACAAAAAAACTTAACTGACATCAATTAATGAATGAATTAACGGTGTTAAAAACACTGTGACCATAGACTTTGAGATCGTCAACTCTCTTAGAAACATTATTACCATATATTTCCTTCATATAATTTTGAGTGCTGCTTTTATTAAAGCAAAAGGTGATTATGGCCTAATAAAATACTAACAAATACTGAAATCATTATTAAATATTAATTCGATTTTTCACTAAAACTGTTCTTATAATATTGATGATATAATCATAATAACACAATTTGTATAAAGAATGCAAAGGTATTTTACTATAGGCTAGGGTCTAACATTTTTGGACCCACTGCATTTCTCAAAAAAGATTTAATTTCTTTAATACAAATAATAGACATAGGCATGCCATTTTAAATGATCCCCTTTGATAAACGCTTGATTTTTCAATGGTAAGGGTTATATTTGCATGAATGCCAAAATATTTTAGTTATTATTAGTTTTTTGTTACTGATTTTTAAATACCATATTTTCCAGGCTATAAGTCGCACTTTTTTCAATAGTTTGGCTGGTCCTGCCACTTATAGTCAGATGTGACTTATTTATCAAAATTAATTTGACATGAACCGAGAGAAATGAACCAAGAGAAAACATTACAGCCGCGAGGAGGGCGCTCTATGCTGCTCAGTGGCTCCTGTAGTCTACACTGAAGACATAGAGCGCCTCTCGCGGCTGTAGACGGTAATGTTTTCTCTTGGTTATTGGTTCTAAATAAATGCGACTTATAGTCCCAGTGCGAGTTATAATTTGTTTTTTGTCCTCGTCATGTCGTACTTTCTTCCCTCATTAAACTGAGGCATAGCTCGCACAAATATTGATAATTAATAATATAAATATTTAGGCCTACTCATCACCATGCTGATGCTGACGAAGTTCTTTTCAGTGGAACTCAAACTGAGATGTTTTGAAGAATGTTGTTGCTCAAATAAAGAAAGGAGTATGTATAACAAGAAAAAGAAAATATTATAATTCACATGCAACAATTATTCAAATTGTGAAATGAGATGGCAGAAACAATGGGAGGAAGAAAGAACAAGAGATGGTTTTATTAAATCCAAAGAAATGTATACGGTAAAGGTAGAATGACAAGGAGAAACAGAAAGGAAGAATCAATTATACATCTAGACTTAGATTTGGACTTACTGGCGTTTTAATCAGTACCTTGAATAAAACAAGGCAACACCAGACAGGAAAATGTGACCATTGTGATGAAGAGGGAAACATTGGAACACATTTTAACAGTGAAAGAAGAATGTGCTTGTAATCTGAAAATAATTAAGGATGAAGTTTGACTTAATAAACATATTGCAGAGGAACTCATATGAGGAATGTATTAATTTTGTAATGCTTTATTTGAAAATGACTGATCTAGATAAAATAATATAGGTGTTAGGGGGATCAGGAAAAGGAATTAGCGAACTTGGCCCACACTCCTAACCAACAGATGGCTTGAAGTTGTAGGCCTATGCCACCAGCCTTCAAGAAGAAGAAGACTTTTATTTTTGCGGGATGTGAATGGCTGCAGAGTCACGCCATCTGCGCCTCGGAGTCTGGCAGAAATGAACTGAGCAGGAACTTTCAATAACGTTTTCCTAAATAGTAGAGATTTTGTGATATACGTGTCAGATTATGGATTTAATGAGAGTAATCGTGTTGTTTGCACTGATCGCAGCTCGTGTGCTCGCGCATCGCTGCCGAACTTTGTGCTGCTGTCGCCGATGACTTGGGTTACGGTGATCTGGGGTGTTTCGGACACCCGAGCTCCTCACCCCGAATTTAGACCGACTGGCAGCCGGCGGACTGCGGTTTACCGACTTCTATGTCACGAGCCCCGTGTGCAGCCCCTCCAGGTAAAACCAAATCCTTCATATTTGTTTCTAGAGAAAGGTAACACCAAATCCAACTGTTATCCAGCCTATTAACAGTATACTTTCATTATTTATGCATTCATTTGTACACCTGCTTTTGAGAGTTTTTTGAATCCCCTTCCAGCTTCCAATTTTTGTTTTTTAAGAAATTGTAAATAATTCTGTTTTTAAAATATTATTTTTAGTTTATATGTAGTAGTTTGAGGCGGGCCGTTTTTTTCTTGATTTTATTAATTGATTAGATCTCTTATAGATGTAATTTATTGTATTACTTACGGCTGGACGATATATCGAGTGTGCATCTCGTCGGTAAACCGGTTCCGTGATTACCGCTAAATCCCCATCACCTGCTTTCAAATGGAGCGACGAGATGCACACACACACACACATTAGTCCAGCCCTAGTATTATTAGTTGGTCTACTATTTATGCAATGATATATATAAATAAATTATATATATATATATATATATATATATATATATATATATATATAATATATATATATATGTATATATATAATATTATTTTTATTTATTTTATTTTTTGTCAGAAAAACATTGTCCCTTGATTTATGCCAAATTGGTAAGCTATATAATCACCGGACTTTACATAATCCATAATTGATCGTTTAGTGTCTTGCACAGAAGATGGCGCCAGAATACAGGGTAATATTCATCGACTTTCTTTGGAAACTATAAGCGTCCTACTAATAGGCCTACTTTTTCTGCAGTATTATAAAACAATTATATTAAGCACAGCATATTTGTTTCTGTATGCAAGAAATATTATGACCTAATTTTTTTTTAATGGCTTATTATGTTAAGCTTGACCTTCCATTTCTCTTATGATGAATGAAGCAAGATCAGCCTGATTACAATTCACCCTCATCCTGACAAGTTGTTATTATACTAATGCACAGCATTCTTTTTTGCATACTGTTTTTGGCCCAGGGCAGCCTTGTTAACGGGTCGCTATCAGACTCGATCCGGGATTTATCCTGGTGTGTTCTATCCAGGCTCAAATGGGGGTCTCCCGCTCAACGAGACCACTGTTGCAGAGGTGCTTAAATCTCGGGGTTATGCTACAGCCATAGTGGGCAAATGGCACCTGGGCGTCGGGCCAAATGGCATTTACCTGCCCACCCGACAGGGCTTTGACCGTTATCTCGGTATCCCATACTCACACGACCAGGTCATTATGTTTGCTTGAAATATTCAGTTTTCACCAAAAGGAAATTCCATAGCATTATTCTAATATATGTTTGTAATGCAGTTTCATTGGATTATATTTGTTGCTCTCTCTTTATCAAAGGTCCCTGTCAGAATCTGGTGTGTTTCCCTCCGGATGTGAAGTGCTATGGCTTCTGTGATCAGGGGTGTTGTGACTGTACCTCTCCTGAGTAATGAGAATATCAAGCGGCAGCCTGCAGACTTCCTGCTGCTTGAGAAGGGAATACAGTGAATTTGCCTCTAAGTTCATCAATGATGCTGTCCAAGAATAACCAGCCATTCTTCCTGTACTATCCTTCACATGTGAGTCAAAACTACAATCTTAAGCAAATCATTTTTGTAATGTTTTATGCATTTGCTTGCATGTCTCTAAAGGAGTTTGAATAGAATTCTGGATAATGTGTGTGTGTGTGTGTGTATATATATATATATATATATATATATATTTATTTTTATTATATAGATGTTATATAAAACATATATTATATTTTATTCATAAATTGTTTATTACAAAATATTAAAATATACATTTTAATTTGTGGGTAGTGTAGTTCTTCACTGAGAATGAACAGGAAAATAATTATGAATTTAATAATAATCAACTAAATAATTAAGACTAATAAATAATGATTTGAATAATTAAAATAAAGAATAATTATCCCCCCCCCCATTTTTAAATTTAAATAAACACAATTAAAAACAAAAGTTGAAATCACACTGATTTTCTAAAAGGTTTCGATAGTGTTAGTAGGGTCTTTCTTGCAAGATTTCCAAAATGTACTTTGACCAGAGTGTTACGATCTCGTTAAACCCACTCAGAGTATGTATTTAATGACTCTTTGCCTGGTGTCTGTCTCTCCAGCACACACACTACCCTCAGTATGCAGGTGCAGACTATGCAGGGAAGTCTCCTCGTGGGCCGTTCGGTGACGCTCTGATGGAGTTTGATGGCACTGTGGGGAAGATTCTGCAAACTCTGGAAGAGACAGGGGTGATCAACAACACTCTCATCTTCTTCACTGGTGACAACGGGTAAGTGTTTCTCCTTAGTCCATGCTTTACGTTTTTCCATTTGCATTAACATCTATATTTGTGTGCGTTCGCAGACCAGAGCTCATGCGGAAGTCTCATGGGGGAAACGCAGGACTGTTGAAATGTGGTAAAGGCACCACTTATGAAGGAGGAATGAGAGAGCCGGCCATCGCATACTGGCCTGGATCCATCCAACCAGGTGCTAAGAGTTGAACAGTCCTGCGTCTGAATCCAGCAACAAGAAATTTACAATGTTTTTATGAAACCGATTTTAATTTATATGTTCCCATCATTCAAAGGTGTGACCCGTGGCTCTGGCCAGCTCTTTGGATTTCTGCCCACCTTCGCCCGACTGGCTGGAGCTGCATTACCTGATGTTCAACTGGACGGGTTCGACATGACAAACATCCTGTTGTACCACAGACCGGTAAGAGAACACATGATCAAAGGTGAAATATATTTACTTAAACACAGTTCATACATTCATTATTTTTAACAAGTTTGGGGTCAGTAAGATTACTGAAACATGACTTTTAAAAATCGTGAAGTATTATTTTTCTATTTATACATTATAAAATGTAATTTATTCCTGTGATCAAAGCTGAATTTTCCAGCATCGTTACTCCAGTCTTCAGTGACACAGGATCATTTAGAAATCATTCTAATATGCTGATTTTAATTTATAATATACACACACACATCTTTAATGTCTATCTATGTACTGTCACTTTTGATCAATTTAATGCGTCCTTGCTGAACAAAATAAATTCTTAAAAATTTAAAAAAAAAAAATCTTTCTGACACCAAACTTTGAACAGTAATGTATATTTATATTTAGGTATTTCTCTAAGCATACAGGAATCATTCTTGCTTTCAGTCTGAAGTTAACCTCCGTATACATCTATCAGTCATATTCCTTTGACCATAGCATCACAGAATCTCAGTTGTTTTATAGTGTATTGTTCCATTATAGATTTTGGAGACACTATGCATAACCATTTAAAACGGTTAAAGAAATAGTTCACCAAATATTTCTGTCATTATTTTACGTAATTACTATTTTACCCTGAAACCAGCACGGACTTGACCCTGTGCTTTAAAAAACTGTTTTTTGAGCCCCTGCTCTACTCTGTTGCACTACTGTCTAGCTTTTTATGATTTTTTTTTCTCTACCTCTGTAAAGATATTTAAGTGACAAATAAACCTGAATCTGCATGTACTCCTCCAAAAAGGGCCAAAATGTCATTGTTTCAGAGTGAAAGACAGACCATCTTTTACTACCCGACTTCTCCAAGTCAGGAGCATGGCGTGTTTGCAGTGAGATGGAAAAATTTCAAGGCACATTACTATACACAGGGTAAGTTCACCATTTCTTGGACTCTATATAAACCTCACCTTCCTACCTCTCCTCCTTGTCTATTTGTGTTTTGTCTTTTCCCCCTTTGAACTCAGGTGCAAATCACAGTCGAGGCACCCCAGACAGCAACTGCTCATCACTTCCCCTCCTGCATCATGATCCTCCTTTACTATATAACTTGGAGGCGGGACCCCTCAGAATACTATAACCTTAACAGTTCCGAATGGGACTCTGTGCTCCAGCAAATCCAGGCCATCAAGGAGCACTTTGAGGCTTCTATGGTGTTTGGAGAAAGTGAGATTGCCAAAGGGATAGACTCTGCACTCGCGCCCTGCTGCGTTCCTAATTGCACCCCTAAACCTGAATGCTGCCACTGCACTCCTGCACTCTAATGGAAGCACACTGCCAAATCCCAGCACCGTCACAGGAACATGAAATTCCAGTTCACAAGCACTCCGAAAGACCGATTGGGTTTACTTGATTTTCTTGCGAGGGGAAAAAATCCTGAACTTTTCTAGAATCTTGTTCGGTTTAAGTTCTTTTGAAGGAATACAAATGAAAAGAGTTAATAAAAAATGAAGTTGATCCTGTTGCTTTTTTGTCTACAAATACTCCAATTAGTGCATGGAATGATTGTATGCATGCTAAAAACAGTGTTTACTGTTACAGTGTTATCTCTCAATTTGAAGACCAAAATGTGACTTACTAGTTCACCGATACAATAATAGGCTGTTAACAGTGTATTGTTAAGCACAAATGTATGAATGTTTGTCGTACTGTCTTTTGAGATTCATTCAATATCAGTATTATGGAGTGATATTTAGGTAGTAAAAGAACTATGGACTTACAGTATACAAGGCTGAACTAACTGAATGGCAACGCATTTAAAAATAATTTAAAATAAAATCCTATAATGGTATCTAAAAATAACACTGCTCCGAAACACTTTGGTGACATCAAGCATATAGTATTTTATTCATAAGACCAAATCCATGACAAGGCAGTGAGATTTTTTTTTTTTTTTTCATGTTTTTCGTTTTTTCTTTACAAGTTGTCATTTTTAAAGATACAAGATACATAGTTTTGTCATACTGAAGCTGTTTCCGTTATACAGTGAAGGACTGAATTCTGTACGTTTTAGTCCAGAACTTTGTATTTCCTGTAATTGTATTTCAGCTACCCAAGCTTAAGTGATCAAGAAGTAGTAGATGCTCTGCTTGAATGTGTTAGGGGTTTCACAGCCAATTTGTCACTACAAATTGCTTAAGTGAAGGCTAAAATATTTAAGATATTCATTTATTGTATGAACGCACAATAAAAATGTCATGTAACAGTCATAACTAAAGATTTAGAGCTCTGATTCATATTTGTTCATAAATGAGACAAAATTGCTGATCATTCGGTTCAATGATGGATGATTTTTTTTGTGCATTCGAAACATGTCTGTTTGTGATTGTTAGAACCTCAGCGACTGCATGATATTCCACACATCCAACAACAGATGTACACTGATGTAAAGCAGATAAAGGAAAGATACAAATACTAATTCAAAGCTATTTATATCTTTTCACCCCATCACAGTTGGCTTTTGGTTGTAAGATTGCTATTGTCAACATTATTAATATTTTATTTCTTTTACATTTACATAGTAATCTCAATAACATACTCAACAGAAAGGACACAGCGTGGTGATCCTGACTCTAAAATATTTACAGCAATCTAACCAAAAACAAGACACGTTTAAAACCTAAATCTCCTTCCGTAAGAGTATCACTGTCACAAATGAACGGGTAACCATGGACGGAGATTGCAGGCTGCTGGAGCATAGTCACGTGTGCAGGGAACGTTGGGCTGTGTGCAAAATAGCATACTACCATACTATGCATACTACTGTAGTATACCCCAGAGCAGTGTTGTGCATGAAAAATTCAGATGTTTTGCCAAAATGTGCAATATTAAAAAACACAAAGAACAGGATGCTGAATTCCTCAATGCAGGATTTAGTACATGAAATATCAGCTGTGGTCTTTGTCAACTCCTTGATTTATTATTTTGACAGACTGATAAATCTTAAGACGGACTTCTGTAATGTAATGAGGTTTACAAAGTATGTAGTATGCAGTATGCTAATATTCCACTTCATTCCAAACGCAGCCTTTCATTTCTAGTTAATGAAACAGTAAGTTACCTGACAGGATGTCGTACATATGCCATCTCTTCATAATTTTGACCTATACATGTACCAGATATAGCATCTCGGATACATCAAGCCATTTTTAAATAGAACTCCACACATATTCCTGTAATATTACCTGAATGTCTTCACATCATGATTCTGATTGTGAGCTGTTGCATGGCCCTGGATTGCATTCATCAGGTAAATGTTATTGTAGGTCATTACTGTGTGAAGCCAGCAGGGGGATCTGCTCTGTTTAGTCTCAGCAGTGCAGGTCAAGGTCAGGACGAGGGCTAGTTAGAATTAAGAGCGCTGAACAACCACACCGCATCTACCGATCAGCATCTGTGACTGACTCAGAGCGACAAAACAATACACAAGGATTGTTTTCCAGTGTCCTGAGCTTATTATATAATCACATGGCATCTACATTAATGACATTCACTTATTCATTGCTTCACGGGACTGAATAAGGGTATTTTTATTCTTTAGTGAAGCAGCATTTGTCCTGCAAATTAACTGAGAAGTAAATTGTCCAGTCCACTGGTAAAATACTCCTGCATTCAGTATGCTTACAGTCTATAAGTATTGCATCCCTCTGAAATATCTACCTGCAAATGTTGAAAGCATGGCTTAAAAGTTTCAATGCAACCTGAAGATCATACAAGACAGCAGACTATGGTAAGCTGTCAAGTTTGAGAGATGGAGAAATATTATCTGACTGAATCCCCAAAGGACTGTGCTATATCATAGCCAACCGGATGAATCACACAAAGTCGATATCTGAGTAATATTTTACCCCAAAATGAAATGCAAAATATATCAATTTTATTGTGCATGCAAATAAAGCCTATTTTTTTTTATTGTTTCATGACAATATAGCACATTCCCTCACCTCCCTCTACATTGTTATTATTATTATTTATATTAATAACTATAGATATGAATGATACAATCATAAGTTATTTATATATAATGGTAATATTTGTAGCACAGCCTTAATTGAATGCTGATTTTTTGAAATAAAAAATATTGTCAGGATGATTTGCATAACTATTACTGAGAACCATCAATGAAAACCAACTACAAATAAACCCAGAACTAAACATCTGGATGCATTACAATAACTGTAGGTGTTTAACTATGATGGGAATGTCACAATGGCAATGCAAATAATGAAAATGATACACAAAAACTCCAAACTGAAACATCTGGATGAATTACAGTAATTGTGGGTGTTAAACATTGATATGAAAGTAATGTCAAGAATCATCTTTCCACAAAATACCATTTCTTAAAACTTTATTGTGATTTTGGGGTCAAATATGCTCCAGATGTGACTTGATGAGACTCACCGAACATCTCTAGATCCATCTACACCCAGCCTGCCGACCTGCAATCCGTCCCACTTTTTCATTCGCAGACAGATGGCGCAGGATATTTGCATACTGTGATGTATTGTAGCATCTGTATTCACCTACAGTCATCTCTATTTGTACAGTATTTACATTGCGGTAGAATCAGAAACGTACAGTAAGCCTTCTACTACATGGGAACAGACAATCTGTAGACCCATCGATTATTCCAGGTCACGTCCTACTGCCCTGTCCTCTTTAGTACAAACCCAGTACAGCAATGTATCAGAATCGGACAAATACATATTTACAAAAAATCCTGGTCTTCAGATTCAAACCTCTGATCGACTTTTGCTTTTAAACATTGTTAGATCTCCCATGTGTGTTTGTGAGCATAACCCTCAAAGCCATGCAATCAAACATGTGAAGTCATATTTTGCCTTTTCTACACCAGTACTATATATATATATATATATATAAATTAAACCGATGTATCCACCCCAAAACCATATCCCTAATTATATAGTAGAAAAGTTAAATAAACAAGCAATCCATCTCATTGATGAGATTAAATTAACTGATAAACATTTAAATAAATAGACAGACCACTAAGAGCCTATATGTAAAGTATTCAGCTCAGTTCGTGTCGAGAGAACAAGAGAAAATGAGGAAGAGAAGAAAGAGATGAGGCCTATGTTACATTTGAGGAGGCTGCCAGACGCCTCGTAGTGGCCAAGCCCAGGAACAGACATCTGTCGTGAGGGACAGCAGGTGCCATGGTTACCCTTTTCTCCTTTACTCAAGGTAGATATCTTCGGTAGGACAGGCGTATTCTAAGTGCTCCTGGTAGTACTCCTGGAATGCCCGTCTGAAACAAGCACATAGAGACATACAGTGCGTATCCGAACATACACGTGTGAATATATACTGATTTGTTCACAATAAACCAGGATTTAAATACAAGTTTACAGCACACAGTATAACACAGCTAGTCACACCAGCTAACTACACAGGATGCTTTTCTGGTTGCTTAAAGTGTGCAAAATAATTTCAACTCTACAGAAAACTAAAGCTGTGAGTCTGTAAAAGCGCGTATGTTGATGAGCTTCTCTCTTGTTATGTGCACTTGTGCGTTTTCTCGTGTAATTAACATGATGAAAGCAAAGTGTCGCCATTAAAACAACTTTTCCCCCTTCATTTCTGTACTAAATGATAAGACTATCATATAGTATGTTCGTAAAGTTATATAATGCAATGTTGCAGAGCTAGCTGCCTCCTGCTGGGGCCCATAACTCAGGTCTCCTGTCTTCTCCAAAAGAGAAAAGCTTTGATAATTCACACAGCAGTCTGCTCTGATAATGAAGCAGAGATCGATCACTCGTATTTATGTCTCTTCTCTTCTCTTCTTTTCACCTTGGCTCGATATTCTCAGTCTCCAAAGTTTCTTGTGAATGTTTTTGTGACGTGTATTAAACTCACCCCACACACTCAGCTACATGTCTCATGGCGTCCTGAGAGACAAAGACGTGACATGCAAACCTGTTCAGCATCGGGTGCTTGGTAATGAAACCAAAATAACTACAAAGAGACACACAGAGAGAGGGACAAGTCTTCTTTTGGTAAAATGCATAAAGACTTGTTTTGGGGTTTACGAAAAGAAATAGAAAGTGGTAATGTATGTGTGTGTGCTTACCAGTTGTTTTTAGGATGACATCCACAGAAGGAGATGTTTTTCATTTGGAAGAAGTGACTACATCTGTCAAACTATGAAAATAAATGAGAGGAGGAATAATTATAAATATCAAAATCCAAGCTAAATACTGAAATGTAGATATTCTCATAATGTATACTAAGCATCTATGTATTAAATATTTTTCTAATTAAAAGTCATGCACATGTAGAAATTAATAGTACTTATTCAAATTCATTTTCACATGAGATGATGACTCCATAGCCAAACAATAAATACAAATGTAAGTTTTGTCTCTCTCTTACCTCCCCTGAAAGGTCGTAATCGTCATCCAAACTCATGACTAGTTTCACACCCTGCAGGCTTATTTCCAGCTCACAAATAGATGGGGGATGAAGATGCACCGTCCTCTTCCTTGCCATAGCGATCTGAAATACAAACAAACTAGTGCTGTCAATCAAATGAAGCCAAAATTAACCAATTAATCGCACATTATTTCTGAAATTAATCACGATTAATCCCATCTAATAATTTCACAGGCAATCTTCAAATAAATAACAGAGACAGTATATTTCTAAACATTTGTTACGTGGCATCTTTTTTGTGACTGAATGGGAGTATCACTGATACCAATACTACTGAAAATAATTTTGACCCCCTAATATTTAACTCATTAACCCATTATAATAAATGTCATATTTTGAACCTATGTCCTTCATTAATGTAGAAAATATACAGGAAATATACATTATTCAGACTCTTTAGCTCAATCTAAAGTCAAACTTAAAACTCATTTATTCAGAACTGCTTATCTTCTACGATTACTTTGTGCACTCAAGTCCAGTATTTTTATTTTTTCTTATTTATTTATTATTATTGCTGTTTTTTATTGACATTATTATTTGCTGTTATTTTCTGTTTTAATATTGTTACTGTTGTTACTTGTTGTACGGTGACCTTGAGTGGTTCGAAAGGCACCTTAAATAAAATGCATTATTATTATTATTATTATTATTATTATTATTATTATTAGGAATTGTAAATTGCACTTAATTAAACATTCTAAATTAAACATAGATGAATCCTTAATGCTACAGAAGTTATTGATTTCCTCTTTTTTGCTTTTGTTCTTTTTATGAACAGACATCACAGCAGCAGGTTGATTAGGTAATTTTGGCTGCTATTACTTTAAGAGCTGCCGCTGATGAACATGATGTGGATCTGACACGATTCGTATTTTGCTCATATTTAACTAATATTTACATACGTGCACAGTTTAAGGCAGATTTTATTTTATTTTTTGGTCATTTCATGACTTTTTTTTTTTTTTAATAATTGTTTTTTATTATGCAAATACAATGAAAACAGAGAGATTGTACAATAATCAACCTGGTTTTCCAGCCAAGTTCATTCAAATGTTTACCAGTACTTAACAATAACCTCTATACAATAGGGGAGAAAAAAAAAAAAAAAATTAGATTTCATGACTTAACTGACGACATAACGACATTGCATGCTCTAAGTTTCTTTTGTGCTTTCATGCTTTGATATGAAATGATATACAGTGCTCTGGCAAATTTGTGCGTGCAATTGTGGAGCACGTGCTACGAGCACAGTATAATGGTTGACAGGACAGGAAAATTCATTTTCACTGACACTGTATAGCCTGACAACATCTCATCTGATCGCAGTTCACTGTTGTTCTACTCCCTCGTCACCTTGTGCTCATGAATAGCGCCTGGGACTGAGGGGAAGATGGAGTGTACGTCTGTTGTGGTCATAAAGACGTTCTGCATCTAAATAATGCAATTCTTGTCAAGAAAAAAGAGAAAGAAGCAGCAGTTGTGAGAGGAGTGGCAATCCCTAGCGTTGTGTTAAATATTTTTAAAGATGTTAAACTGGAAAAAAATGAATCACATTCGTTAACGCACTAATTTTGACCGCACTAAAACTAACATATTAGTTCCCGTTTGCATCATATGATGTAACATTGTGCATTCTTTACGTCTCACACAATAACAGCACAAACTGATACATTTGTTGTCTATGGTACCTTCTGCATGGCAGCACAAAGGATGCCGTTGCCTTGGTGATAAGGAACTTCCACTGAACCCAGGAACTGCACTCGGAAGCTTTCCATCCAAGCAGGGTTCCTCTTCATTGCTATGGAAACACACAGGTCTTTTGTTTGGCCAACAACCTCGTGGGCATAGTACGCTGGGAAAATTCCTCTGGCCCCTGTGCGCATGTTGTACCCACGGTACCAGTAATCATCCTCCTCTTCCTCAACGAATAATGGATCATCAACGTCTAACTCCAGCTCATCTGCATGTCGTGGGATGAACCTGCAGCACGGGCAATAAAACTTGCATTTGCATTGCTTGCTATAGATATTATAAGCAGTCAATTAACTGTTTTAACAGATATTATAAAAGAAGATTTCATTGAGGGTTTATGATTGGACATTAAACCAGACTGGAGCTTTTTGATTAGAGCTACTGTAGGTGTTTTAAGGTTATAGTGTTGGCAGCATTGCTCACCTGAAGACTGCTCTGTGAGTCTGATCTCTTTCTTCTCCATTTATAGTGCACGAGAAAAGCCCAAAGGACTCTGTGCCTGAAACACACATAATGCAGATGCATTATGTCACTGTATACTGAGATACAAGCCCCAAGGTAGATTCTCCGAGTGTGCACGTGTATGTGTGACACAGAGTACTGCAAAACTCATTTATAAGCAGGTCATACAAAATTCTTCATCTTCTGATCTCATCTCATTAGGGTTATTAATTATTAATCCTTCCTGTTCAGCGAGACAGGCTCCTAAATTATGTAAAATAATCATCTAAATCTCTAAAACTGAACTAAAAGACCCCAGAAAGGATCTGCGATTCGGAGTAAATTAAATGTGGTAGTTTTGTCTGTAATATACAACAATTTATTTTCCATTTCCTCCTTGTGCATATTTTTGTATTAAACCTTTACAGTAGCTTTAAAAATGTTGCTTTATTAGACACATTAGTTTAATCGCACAAGAGAGCAAACAATTACAAATTATGCATTTGTGGCACTACTAAATCTTTCAAATAAATCAAAATCAATGGATCATTACATATATTTAAAGTTAATGGGGTCCAAAACAACACTGGACCCCACTTGACTTTCTTTGTATGGACAAAAAAACAAAAACAAAAACAAAAAACACTTGAAAACATTTTTTAAATCATCTCATTTTGAGTACAGGTTTGGAATTAAATGAAGGTGAGAAAATGATGACAGATTTTTGGGTGAACTATCCCTTAACTCTATTATGCACAATGTTAAATTTCACTTACTGGAGGACCGTGATGTGTTGTTGACAAACACATTGAGGAACTTCTTTGAGAAAGGTAAATCTGCCTCGGGGGAGGAGTCTTCTTCAGAGGAGCTTAACAGCAAATCTGGTCTCATGCCTCCTACCATCTGACCCTGTCCATAAATGTCTTCATCTTCATCAACAACTTCTTCATCACAGATAGTAGAGAGTCCATCACTGTCCTCACTGAGAACAGAGGTACAGCGCTTTAGGCTCACCAGCTCAAGGGTTGTGTTTTCATCCACCACTAGGGTGTACTTCATTGAATCATATGCCAAGGAGTCATCAATGGGCCGGTCGGAAGTTGTGTTCCTCAACTCTCGCACGCTCTCGTCAATAGGTGGGGAGCTGTCCAGGTAAGCCTCATTTCCAAAGGGTGAAGGTACCGTGTGAAGATCCTCCAGAAAAGGGGAGGTATCTTGCTCATCTTCATCATTATCTGTCGAGTATGTAAGACTGAAACAGTGATTGGTCTGCGATGTTGGGATGTCCAGTGTAAGGCTGTTTTTGACTTCTGTGATTCGCTGCAAAGTGAGCTGATTGACCCGTGTCTCCCGTCCCTCATCCTTGTCGCTGATTATGCTCTCGCTCAAGCTGGGAGATTCCAGCTCCTTCATTCTCTCCATCATCAAGTCATTATTTGGCTCCTCCTCTTCTTCTTTCTGCTTGTTTTTTAATGAGTTTTGGGATGGGAAGTCCTCTGATTCATAATTCTTTGCCCTCGTTTCAAATCCCTCTGTAAAGACAGGTGTAGATTTGCCATATATGGGGTTGCTCATGTACAGACAAGAGTCTGTTCTCTTGCTTTCCTTCGGTCCCTCTTCAGATACATAGCTGGCTTCACTCTCTTTCTCTTCATTCAGCCTCATCTCGGATTTTTCAGAGGGAACCCCTTGTGACTTTTCTTCAGATTTCTGCTTTTGTGAATTGCAGCAATCCGTCTCATTGAAAGTATCTGTTTCCAGGTCCGATGAGGGTGAGATGGTGTCAGAGATGGAGGCTGAGTGTTTGAGGCACTCTTCTGGGCAACTGATTGGGTAGGAGCCTTCTGAAATCATCCTGTTGACCAGGTTGCTGAGAAGCCAAGGAGAATCAGAGTTTTCACTGAGTTCGTCCTCTGACTCTGACTCTGATTCTCCCTCGCTGTTACCATCATACTCGTCCACAGGGGGCATGAGTTTGGAGCCAACGGGCAAATAGAAGGAGCGTTTGAAGCTCTCAAGACTGTGGTCAGGCTCAATCTTCAACAACAGCTGCTGAGAGCCACTATCCTCACAGGGAACGGCAGGAGGAAGAGTCTCATCTGGATCAGCCTGGTGCTCATAAACCTGTTCATCGTCTACATTCTGCAGGCCCATCAGAGCTTGGCCATCATCTAGTTGTAACATGTCTGTGCTGGGATCTAGACCTGGTGAAGGTTCTTGTTTAATTGGGTCAGGTTGGCCTAGAAGAAGAGAAGCTTTTAGACCTACAATACCACTGTCCGGCTCAGGGTCCAGCTCCTGGTCCAGTTCTTGGTCTGAGGTTGGGGAGCTGGCTTCTTCAATGGAATTGGTGAGGTGCGAGGAACGCCCACTGCTAGATTCACTGGTCAGGTCCAGCTCTGTCTCCGAGATGGAGGAAATCATGTTACTAGCAAGTGGATCACATGCAAATGCAGCCTCAAGTTCCCCTTCAATATCTGAGTCTGATCCAGGAGAGCTAAGGTCATCACTGTGGCGGTCTGACTCTGCATAGCGTTTTGCATTCATATCAGCAATGCCTGGATCAGAAGAAGGAGAAGTTGTGTCATTTGCAGCAGCAGGTTGACCCAGATGCATATTTCGAGGTTCATCCATAGCATCAAGCACATCTGATCGACTCGACGACACATAGCTAGAGACAGAAATGGACTCCGCTTGTTCAATGCAGGGGAACTCAACGTAAGAAGAGGCCTCAGCTTCCTTGCAGGTTTGATCATAGGTATCCTTACTCATGAAGTCAATGTCAAACTCTTTGTCCAGCTCCTCATCCGATAGCGGAGTCTCAGCATCATTACCAAGAGGTGCAGTTGAGGACAGACACCTACTGGTGCCATCATATTCCAGCTCTGGGTCGTCAGCAGTCTCTGTGGTCACAGTATACGTGTCATTGGGTCGAGAGCGGCAAGGTCGACGTTTGGCATGACCATTCAGGTCATGGTCAACCTCAGTGTCGGAGCACTGGGAAGTGCAGTCATCCACTGAGGGAACAAGCTCACTTAGAGTGGATTCCTCAACATCAGGCTTCACCTCATTCGCCTCAGACCCACTCGATGAGTTATGTTGACCAAATGAGCCTGGTTTGGAAGATGAGAAAGATATAGAAAAAAAGAGATATGGAGGGGAATTGAGATAAGTTGACAAGGAAAGGACCAAATTTAAAATGTAGTTGGAGGCATCGAATATAACCATTATTATGGATATATTATATATTAATTTGATTAGCCATTATCAACACGATCAGACTTCTTACCGTATTCTGGTTGCTCTCGTCTGTTGCCTTCAAAGTCGTACAGCAGCGGCCTGCCAGGTGACTGATGAAGACCACAACGTCCTGGTGGCTTTGAGGGTGTACCATTGGTAGAGACAGTGGTATCTGGAGCCCCCAGGCATGTAGTAGTTACATGGGAACCATCCTCAAGGCAAGAGTGGTTTGGAGACAAACAACCTAAAATGTTGAGTAAAATGATTAACAGTCGGCTACATTTATAGCTACCGAAATATCAAGAATAGATATTAACCAATAGAATGTGAGCAGTGACATTCTGATGCAATAATTGCATGAATATTTTTTATAAAATAAGATTTATTTTTGGCTTCATTATGATATAGGACAGATCAAACATGACAGGAAGGGAAATGGGAGACAGAGAAAGAAGGGGGCAGGTTTGGAAAGGTCCTCAAGTCAGAATTCAAACATGGGATGCCTGAAGCGCAGTAGCGCTGTATGTCAGCGCGCTGCCCACAAGGCTATCAGTGGTGACAATTATATGATTAGTTAAGGTTTGTATACAGTTTTTTTTTTAAGCTGTTCATATGTTTTTTGAATCTTGAAATCTATTTAGGAATTCTGTTTTGGATTATTTTATATTATTGTTACATATACAATATATGAACACACAATTACCCTGTGAAGTCGGGTTTCGAAGAGAATCCTGCCAGCTTGACTTTTGTGGTGACACGTTGCTGTTGTTGTTCAGGGAGTCCTGAGAATAGGACCAAGAGAAGAGTTTAAATACAGATAACATGTTTATACACACACACACACACACACAAACCTGATTCTAAAAAAGTTGAGACACTGTACAAATTGTGAGTAAAAAGGAAAGGAATAATTTACAAATCTCATAAACTTATATTTTATTCACAATAGATTATATATAACATATCAAATGTTGAAAGTGAGACATTTTGAAATGTCATGCCAAATATTGGCTCATTTTGGATTTCATGAGAGCTACACATTCCAAAAATGGGACAGGTAGCAATAAGAGGCCGGAAAAGTTAAATGTACATATAAGGAACAGCTGGAGGACCAATTTGCAACTTATTAGGTCAATTGGCAACATGATTGAGTATAAAAAAGAGCCTCTCAGAGTGGCAGTGTCTCTCAGAAGTCAAGATGGGCAGAGGATCACCAATTCCCCCAACACTGCGGTGAAAAATAGTGGAGCAATATCAGAAAGGAGTTTCTCAGAGAATCTGGAACAATCTCTGTGCGTAAAGGTCAAGGCCGGAAAACCATACTGAATGCCCGTGATCTTCGGGCCCTTAGACTGCACTGCATCACATACAGGAATGCTACAGTAATGGAAAATCACAACATGGGCTCAGGAATACTTCCAGAAAACATTATCGGGGAACACAATCCACCGTGCTATTCGCCGTTGCCAGCTAAAACTCTATAGGTCAAAAAAGAAGCCATATCTAAACATGTTCCAGAAGCACAGGCATTTTCTCTGGGCCAAGGCTCATTTAAAATGGACTGTGGCAAAGTGGAAAACTGTTCTGTGGTCAGACGAATCAAAATTTAAGGTTCATTTTGGAAAACTGGGACGCCATGTCATCTGGACTAAAGAGGACAAGGACAACCCAAATTGTTATCAGCGCTCAGTTCAGAAGCCTGCATCTCTGATGGTATGGGGTTGCATGAGTGCGTGTGGCATCCACATCATTGTATTCCGTTTTTATTCCCAATTTGTATAGTGTCCCAACTTTTTTGGAATTGGGTTTGAATATATATATATATATATATATATATATATATCATCAGGTGTGAGTTAGAGGTACCTGTGAAACTGCCGCAGTCAGGTTTAGAGTGGTTGGGCGGCTCTTCAGTGTGCCCAGAGTAGGAGAGGGGGGAGGAGATTCTGATGGTGAGGGAGGGGCATCAGGATCTGCATCCTCTTCTTCTTCCTCATCTTCATCATCGATCATCTCAAACTCTTGGAAGTCATCTTGGAATGAGCACACTGGGTGGTGGAACTCATTCTTTTCTAGAATCAAGCAGTCCTTTACAAAAAAAGAAGAAAAAAGAAAGAAAAATATTTTAAATATTTTACCTGAAAATAATATCTGGTGTAGCACTGTAAAACATTACCATAAATCAATACTGCAGCCTGAAACGGGTGACTGAATGAACCAGGTAAGTGCAATTATACACAAAAAATCAATAGTCACAAATATCAGTCAAAGCAAATGCTTCTCATATCTACAATGCATGATTCAGCATGACCTTTTTGCTATGCTGTTAATGTTGTTTTCCATCTATTAGTTGGGCCATATGTTCACCCTAGACTGGATGAAGTCTTGACTGCTAGCCAGGCCATAATTTCTGAAACATGTGTTACTATGTATATATATATAGATAGATTGGTGGTTGCAGGAACAACAAACTATATTGCAGATATATTTAAATGGCAAATATACCATATGTTTATGACTGTAATATTGAAATTAACAGTGAGTTTGAAGGTATATTTTAGATTAAAAATAAATAAATAATTGAGGTTGTTACAACAGGAAATAATTTAGGCATCTTTCAGTTAGCAAAAAAATACAATAAAGAAAATGTATGTACAATAATGCAATTATATGCAATAAGTCTATGGGACAATTATACAAAAAAAAGGCAGAAATGTGGGACTAATATTTTTGATAAAGTATATAAAATTATTTATTTTAATTAAAACATAATAATGATAATAATAATAATTGTAAATGCATTACTAAAAGTTTGTTTTTATTCACCCTGGAATATTGCTTTATAACTAAATTGCTTTTAAAACTAAATGTAGAGTGTGTACTAAATGTAGGACAGGACTAGATTTTATAGATCAGTAATTAACTGGTTAGTAAAAACTGGTTAGCGTTATAACAAATCAGAGTCAGAGTACAATTAAGAATGTAAATGAATAACTCTAATTTTGAATTAATTTTGTCTTGAAAAGGGAAAGTGGATGGACTGGGGATGGACTGAACAAAGCTGAGAGAGTCTTATGGGGAAGGGCAGATGGTGATCGATGCCAAAGCTCTTCAGGTTTCAGCACCCTTCCAGGAAAACAAGTCAATGCACTTACATAAGCCTAACGTCTGATATTCACCTCAATTAAGAACGCAAACACTAGAGTTAAAATTATTTTTGTTGCCTGGCAAATGTGTGTGGGTGATGTCATTAAAAGTCTCACACTGCATTAGATTCACAACCAGCCATTTCTCTAACCAAATCAATACCCCTAACCAGCAGCAGTCAAACACACTATGGCTGATACCCGCACTTAGGAGAGAGACATAGATGGCATAATGCTGTATTGACGTAGTTCTAGCTGTCCAACATGAGTTAGTGTATAAATGCTATATTGAAACTCTATCGTTCTTATATTTCCAAGGACATGACCTCACCCCTGACCAGCACTGATTTCACATCCCTGCTCAGAGACAGAGTCAGCATTACACCAGCAAAAAGTGTTCCGCTGAGCCAGCCGAACTCACACAGAAGTCATGAATGAATGCAGTGCTCTCGATGTTGACCGCACAGGCAGAGCAAGAGAGAGATGAAGAGGACAAAATAAAAGATCCAGTGTTAGAAGGTCAAGGAAACACCATAAGATTGTAAATAGAAGCTTAAAGAGCACACACACACACACACACACACACACACATCAGCTATATATTGCAGTAAATGCAGGAAGGAGGTGGGTTGACCGCATTAGTATAGATACTCATCTGAGACATCAGAGACATTAACTACAGCACAGCACTGCATAATTGAGGGCTCGTGAATAATTCATTAGACAACCTATTCATCAGTTCTGAATGTCTGTCATAGTCTGTCAGTGTTGCCTGGTTTATTACAGTTAACCAAAAAAATGTCCAGGTAATCATCTCATTTACTTTAAATTAGACATAAAACATATTCTATATTATAGTATATTATTATGACTCTTAATAGGGAATACCACTTTTTTACTCATTTTATCCCCCAATAAATATTAAGGTAATGGAAGCTAGTGTTTATTTGTTTATTTTTATTAATTCATAAAAGTCTCATATATTAAAGTCTTGGCTTGCAGAAAAGAAAAGAAAAGAAACGAAACATTAAGACAACATGTTCCAGAACTGAAAATCTACCATTTAATGCTCTTAAAAATATGAATTGTAGAAAAATGAATTAAAATGTAAAATGTTCAGTTAAAAGCTGATTTCATTATATAGTTCATAATCCATGTCCGTTTTTACTTGAAACCTGAGATATACAGTAGTTCTTGAGACAACTTCCCTGTGTAACTATCCATGGTCAACCTTATATATGCAACCCTTTATAAGATTCCAATAATAAACTAATAAGTACAAATACTACTACTACTACTACTACTACTAATAATAATAAAATTCAATAAAGCAAATGAAAAAAGATCCAATAATAAAATACAGTGAATACAGAAATAAAGGTAAATACAGTGTTAGCAGGAATCATTGTTTTCTGCTCCACCCTCTGAGCTGATGACATCAATAACTCAGGGGTTCAGAGCCACAGCACTGCTGAGTTTAACAGATTGCAGTGTGATGTTACCAGCTAATAATTTCCTCTGTATAGATGAGTTGGAAAGCATATGTGTCAGAAATGCACAAACAAATGTTCATAGAACAACAAACACGTACTGATAATTCACACACACAAACACACACTATCTCTCTCTCACACACACACACACACACACAAAAGTCTTTGATCTCTCATTATGAGCAGTTTGGACAGACACTAAGATGACACCTCTCATGCATTTTAGCTAATCCCTCTCTCTCTCTCACACACACACACACACACACACACACACACACAGTCATCACACACTATAATTTCAGACTTAACCCTAAAACATGCACTTTTCTACACGGGTGGGCCTTAAAGATGGAAAGAAATCAAAATCAGACATTTTGGAATTAGCAGTTGAAGCATGGGATAAGAAATTATCTTAGAAAATAATCCTTATCCTTAAAAAAAAAAAACAACAACAACAAAAAAAACTGACGAATGTGTTTGAATACAACATCTGGACAATATTGTGAGGTTTGTTAAATGTAGTATAAGCGGAATGACTGACAAATGTTCTAAGGTGTGCAATTATTTCCAGGGAAATGCATAGCTAAAGTAGTTCAAGACAGGTTTTGACAACATTACATGTCCATTTCACTTTGCCAATTGATTTGAGTTATTTCAAATGTGCTTACAACAGAAAAAGAACCAAAGCCAACAACAAATCTTACCAAGCAAATAAATTAGTAAACAACAAAATAAAACAACAAATTATGCCATCAATCAAAATTGACCATATTTAATTAGTGTGAACACATTATTATTGCAATTCTTGCCATTATAATAGATGTATGAATGTATGAATATCCAAGTAAAATTTAAAAATTTAATTTAATTTTAGAAATCCTAATCACATTCATAATGTGCTCTTTTGAAACCAATAAAGCACTTTTTTAAATAATAAAATGTATTTTTTTTTCATCAAAACTTTCTTTCTAGTCTTCATTTCTTTTCTTTTCTTTCCTTTTCTACTGATGTAGCTAAGGCTGCAAAAGTGAGAAGCAGTGCCCTACATGATAAGCTACATATTCTGTTACATTAAGAAATATGTTACATTACGTAAGTTAAATGTTTTGTGATTGCCGTTTCGTGTTGTTTTTCAAATACTGCACACTACTCTGCTTAGTTGGCGTTCATCAACAGTATACTGTGATATGCAATACCCCAGAAACCCAAATCTGGTGAATGTACTCTGAGAGCCGGAGCTCTGTGTGACAGAATGAATAATCCATGAGGAAAGTGAGAGAGAGGGTGAGAAAGCTGGAGAGATGGAGTGAGAGTTTTTGGAAAGATGGAATTGTTGGTTGGAAATGATCTGTACAAAAATAAATCTAGAAATGTTAATGTCAAAATGTCACATTCATTCTTTACTGGCTGCAAATGAAAAAATTACACAAATATGAACACCTACTACTATACTAATTTGTGGGCTCTATGAAAGATCTAATCACAGAAATATAAATAATTCTTTCACATAAGGCATTCAAGGAAAAATGGATAAAACAAATATCTGAGAAACTGATTTTTTAAGAGATAAGCTGACAAACGGTCTTCACTAGAGAGGCGAGTCTGATATAAAGTATCTCTTCTAACTGCAGGACTTTAATCTGTTACCAGAGAAGTAGAAGAACACCACGTTTTTAGATTTTACAAAGATTTTTCTTTCTAAAAGATCTGTTATGCAGCCAGTGAAAGCTCGCTGCGAGCTTTGTCAAATAGTAGTCAAATAACGTCAAAGAGTATAAATGTACAAATATCGTTTCTAGCCCAGTTACATCAGAAACACATCTGCATGGTAGAAAATCGGCATTACAATCGGTTCACAAATATAAGCTCCGCCTCCTTAGTTACTGTTGCTAACCTATCAAACATTCCTAGAAATTGCATTTTTTTTTCAGTCACCAAAAAAGGCTACAGTATGCAATGAAAGCTACATATGAAAAGAGAAATTTGACAAATTAGATTTTTGATTCAGAATCAATTAAGTGATGTGATATTCAGCCAAGTATGGTGACCCATACTCAGAATTCGTGCTCTGCATTTAACCCATCCAAAGTACACACACACAGAGCCGTGAACACACACACTGTGAACACACACCCGGAGCAGTGGCCAGCCATTTATGCTGCGGCACCCAGGGAGCAGTTGGGGGTTCGAAGCCTTGATCAAGGGCACCTCAGTCGTGATATTGCCGGCCCGAGATTCGAACCCACAACCCTAGGGTTAGGAGTCAAACTCTCTAACCACCAGGCCACGACTCCCCCGGATTCTATTATTCTTCAAACAGTAAATAATTATATATCTTTAATAATATTATATCTTTAAATAATATTATTTATTACTATTACTACATTACATTTCTTTAAATGTTCAAATGAAAAACACAATCAAAAGGATATTTCTTTTTTCTTCTCCAGTTTATGAATCACATAAAAATGTGTATCACTAGAGAAGACACCTCAAAACAATACTAGTATGAAGTGAATACAACCAATGAAATCTAAAAAGTATTTCCAAACCTTTAACTATTGTTCGTAAAAACCTTGAAGGTTTCTTATGTAACTGCTCTTAGTGGCACATTGGAGGCACAGAGGATGTCTTCTGTGATTTCATATTCTTTAGTTGTATAGACAAGGGACAGGCCCTTCAAACACGATGCAGTGCTGCTTCCATGTGACATAATCCTGTGGGACAGGCGTTTGTGTGTGTATGTGTGTGCTGAATTAGAGCCGCTAACTGTGACAAAAGAAAAACTCTAGCCTGACACACTGGATGGATTCTGCTGCCCACTTTGAGATCAACCAACCAATCAATAAATGACCAGCCTATGGACCGTCCAATCACCATCCAGAACCAACTAATCAGTCTGCCTACATACTGAACAGTCTGAGGTCACTGCATGCTATGATGCCCACAGACTGCAAATGTGTGGATCGAATCACTGCATTTAAATCACTTTGACACACCAAAGGTACATGTGTTACAATAGAAAGCAATACACAAACGTTTGAACATTTTGCAGAGAACATAAGAAGAAAAATATTAGGAGCAGGGTGAGGAGGAGGAAGTGGTTTTGTTATAATAAGACTGAGGTGCAGAAAGCTGAGAAGAGAGTTCTGCATAGAAGCAAACTTCACTGGGTCACCAGCCCTTCTACTGCAGCCGTGGCACACCACCACCAAATAACAGATTTACAATCCCTCAATGCAGCCAGCACACACATAAATTACAAATATTTCCACCTACACCTACACAAACTACATTTGGGTGTTTTATAGTAGTTCAATGTAAATGTATGATTTCGTTCCATTAGATGTTAATGTAAAGGTAAATCCAGAATTTGAGTTGAATTTGAATTGGCGTAGCAAACGACACAGAACTGCATCAAAAATCTGAATGTACTGTAAGGGAGTAGAATTGATCCAAAGTAATTGAAATTCTGAGAAATTCGTGAAATTGCAAATTTTCAATAGGACAGTAAAGTCTGTCAAAGCAGACTTTGAATCATGGCTTTTTGGAAAACACCTAAAAAGTGTTCAAATTAAGGGTTTATAGGCATTAATGGCAAATGAATAGATGGATGGATGATGGATTGAGAGACGGACTGACAAGACAATAATGATAGATAGATAGATAGATAGATAGATAGATAGATAGATAGATAGATAGATAGATAGATAGATAGATAGATAGATAGATAGATAGATAGATACAAAAAAATTTAATAGACATAAAAAAACATGCATCGTAAATGGTTGATACCTTTTCATAAGGGTCAGAGTCGTAGTTGAGGCCTATGCCACAATCATCTGTGATTTCAGACAAATCTTCATCATCAAACTCCTCCAGACTGATGTCATGAGCCGGCCTGCAAACAGAAACAAGACAATTCTCAAAACCAGTTCCATTATTTGAAAATACTCATAAATGAAAATCATGATTTTTAAATCTTTTAAGATCTTTAAATGTACTGAAACATCATGTTTGTGTAAGGGTTAGGAAATATAATCACCTCTGTATGAAAACCATAGCATCTATGAGATGTGCTGGCTAATATATGTGTGTGTGTGTGTGAGTCTGATCTGAAATATGAGCTGCCAAGACATGTCAGCTGATTCCACACACTTACTTTCTCAAAAAAAAAACTCATTCTGTATGGTTTATAAGCGTTTTGAAAAATGGGGACATGGGTTATGTCCTCATAAGTCACCCTCTCCTTGTAATACCTGTCATAACCATGTCATTATACAGAGTTGTGTCCTGATATGTCACAAAACAAGAACAAACACACACACACACACACACACACAGCAGCACAACACCAGCTAAAACATGGACATCACAGCTTTAAACAATATAATTTCTCTCTTCCACCATCCCCATTCATTACTGATAAGTGGGTTAGCATGCTGCTAAATAAGGCCAGCCTCTGTTTTGCCTTATTTGGCTCTGCTTTGGCTCAGCAAAATGCATTAACCCGGATTCTGGTGTATGGTAGCTGCTAACACAGGGACAATTTCATCTCCGCTGAGCTCCACTCAGCTGACAGCAGTGCTGCAATGCAGCTTTTCACAATCACACAGATCTGTAATGTATGGAGGATTCAAGACAGAACAAGAGAAAGTGGGAGGAGGAGAGAGACGTGTTTACCGGGTGCCCTTGTCTGAAAATATATTTTTTAAATATATTTATATCTGTGGAATCAGAAACAGAAGGCCCTGTTGTAATGCTTTAATTAGTAAGTGATACAGCTAATATTGCTACAAAAATAACTTAAATAGTTAACAGAGGATGAAAACTATGACATAGGATGTTTCAATTTTTAAACCAATATTATGTAAAAAAAAACAGCTTCATGTGGGCAAACATGATTTATACTGTGACGAAATACTTGATACCTGATTGCAGCTTTTGCTCATTTGTGTTGTTTTTGTCTTTTAATGTATTCTGTGATCATCTCTGCTGGCACTCGTATCCTTTTTACTCACAAGAGTCTTTTAAGTGAATCGCATTCATCAATAATGAGTCATTTTGTTCAAGGTTTATATCAATGCCCATGCTATTCCCGGTTGTTGTGTCACAGGTGAACACTGCTGAACTCATGACTAACTATTCTGACAAAAATGTTACCAGTCCTCTTCTAAGAACCAAAATCATTTCATCAATAAATATACCTCCAAAACAAATGCTAAACCATGAATTAATCTGCATTTAACATGAAGCCTTACACAAGCACTATAAACTCTCTTTAATGCCTCCATTTCAGAAGTCTTATTATAACATCAGTAATGGCATTCGCTCAGCCCTTCTTTTCTGTGATCCAAATTTCTGTCTAAACTTTCTAGGCTCATTCAGAAAAGATCATTTTGGGAGTCAAGTGGCTTTTGGAGAAGTGGACACTACCAAGTATCAGTGTCAGCTGTACTGGGTTTCTAGGAAGTGGTTAAGTGACTGTTCAAAAAGTAGTTGTACTTGTTCTCTTAACATTTCTGTGGCCTTTTCGTCTGATTTCATTCTACTCAACTGCAAATATAGGTTCTGTTTCTCTACCGTTGACGGATTAGATATTAAAAGATACTAAAAGATATTAACAAACAGTCTAAATGTTAAATCTAGACGTTAAATATTAAAATTGCACCTGCACTGTAAAATGTTTTGTCATTTAAAAATATACTTCATGTGTAGAGAAAGAGAGGGATGTTTAAATATTAAGATTAGACTTAAAAATGTACAGTATGTATTTAATAACACTGAATGAACATATCGGAAAATTGTTCAAAGGCAAACAGCTGTGGAAATGCTTCAGTACCCTGTCTGTCAAACCATGATGCACAGCACAAGGGAAATCAAGTGTGTAGAATCTCATCACGTGTGCTGACCTGTGGGTCAGATTCCAGATGAATGGACAGGAGACGGGCTGATATAATCAGGGATGGCAGGCTATTGTTGACACTGCAGAAAATGGCAACCCTTATTCTACTGGAGCACAACAGAACCATACTGGAAAGATGAACTTCGACTAACTATTTCTCACCTCTAAGCAAGAAGTGAGTGGATTTTTTGTCATGCTTCTAACAAGCTGTGTTTACTTTTCTGTGACTTGATAAAGCAAAATTATTGATGATTTTCTTTTACCCAGATGCTCCAAAAAGTCTCAAACTTTCTGAAAAAAATAGATAAATGAATAAGAATTCAAAATCTACCATCATTTACTCCTCCTCAGATTGTTCCAAACTTTCTTCTGTTGAACACAAAATATTCTGAACATATTTTTAATTTGAAGAATGTCTGTAACCAGTTGCCGTTAACAAATTACTATGGAAGTCAATGGCTACCAGCAACCTTTTGGCTACCGACTTTAATATCTCCTTGTGTTGAACAGAATAATAAAAAAAAATCATACAAGTTTTGGGTTAATTATCCCCTTTAACTCACCGACGTCTTTTTTTCCTTCTACAGAACCCATAAAGAAAATATGTATATACATTTCCTGTGTTTGACAGGTTTGAAACAACATGAGTAAATGATGACAGAATTATACGTTTGGAAAAGCTTCCTGAAAAAGCTACTATGTCTACCTCGGTCAACTTTCCCATGCTAATCAGAGCACCATTTACAGTGATTTTAGTGCTGAATACATTTGCACATGAGCCTCTAATGACCGTCCCATGAGATAAAACATGGTAGTGCGGAAATAATACCACATACCAGAGAAAAACTTCCTGGATCCAGACAGTGGATTTTGCACTTTGAAGATGCTCTTTAATGAGCTTCTGTTTAATCACTGAAATATCAGAGGATTTAGAAGAATGTCGCTCCACTGAGCAAGTCAACCCCAGTGTGTGCATGTGTGTGTGTTTTAGGTACAATGCCACTTCAACCCAAGACTATCTAAACCAAATTGTGCCTCACACACACACACACACACACACACACACAGACACACACAATAAAAATCTTCAAAAAAACAGATCTACAGCAGGTCTCTATCTCCATTTACAGTCCACGCTCTGATTGAACCTGTGGCTTGAAGGCAGACGGTACAGGAGCTCCTGGGAGAAGCAGTGCTCTAGACTCAGAACCACTCTATGATATTAGTTACAGACTCAGTGATAAATGAATTATGAATGAGTTCACAAAAACCAGATCTAGCAGCAGTTCTAATGATAGGGTGCATCTACAAACCCATTTAGCTTTGCATATGAACCTACAGTAAGTGGCAAAGATATTCAAAGTGAGTTTTACCTAATTAAACGTTTTAGGCAAAAAAAGAAAAAAGATAAAAGTAAACTCAATTAAAGGGACCAGAATATCGTACAGACTTGGGGTAGTCTTCGAGTCACCTAGCAACCACCCAAACTGTTCTAGAAGTCACCCAGCAACCACCCAGAACACCCTAGTAACTGCATCACAATGCACAAAACTCACTATAAGACCACATGGCAATGCACTAGCGACTACTCAGAACAACCACCCTAGCAAAAACATTGAAATGCCATACCAACCACTCAAAACATGCTAGTAACTGCATTACTATGCACAAAAACACTTATATTTTAAACACAAATATTTTGTCAATGACAAATGAGACTAAAAACTGCTCATAGCACCCTAGAAACCACATAACAACACCCTAGCAACCATCCAGGAGACCCTAGCAACTACATTGTAACATGCCAAAAATTCAGAGCAGTTTAGTAACTGCATAGCAACACCTTGGTGAAATTTAAGCATTTCAGTAAGTTTTGCATGCTCAAACACGTCGTTTTTCTGATGATAAAGAATGATTATTTATTGTTAAATATTTTTTTTAAAGACGTGAGCGAATAGGCGAGATCATTAATTTTAAGTCACAGCAACAAAAAGATTAGTACTGTATGTCCCACCTCCAGATGCAGATTCAGATAATTAATCAGAGACGAAACACCGGTTTTCTCACTGAACTCCTAACCTCTCCATACACAGCCTTATCAATCTTGTAAATGAAGAGATTATTTATTAGGATTCTTTATTGATGACCTCATTTATTTTAATGCTTCTTAATGTTTTAATGTTTCCCAAAGCCCAATTTTTTTGCTCTCTCATCTTCCCAGCAACCACCAGTTGGCCGTTCCAAACCCATTAATCGTAATTACAAAAGGTTGGGCATGTTTTAGGCCCTGGGGGACGCAGACATGCTGTCAATCATTGGCTGTTGCCATGGCAGCTGTGCTGTGCAAGGGGTGATGTCACACCATTAACAGAACACCTCGGAGACACACGGCAGGTTAAGTAGGATGAGGTCACCTCTGCAGCTGTCACCATGACAACCATATCCCCACCACAGGTGGGCTTAATGTGCTGAATCATGCATCTATTCGCCAAGCTGGTTTGTTTTCAAACAATGGTAACTTCTGGAATGGTGCATACAATGAAAATTCAAAACAAGTAGGTGGTGGCAAGTCTCTTCATCTACAGTCATTAATTAAATCATAAGTTCAAAGACTCTTTCAAACTGGCTGTTTCACTTAAAAACTAATGCCTTTATAAAATAAATTAATAAAACAAACAATATTGAGTTGTAAAATATAACTCACTCAGTATCAACTTATTTGTTGAACTGTTTAAAATCAATATCATTCGCGACAGCGCTCATACGCTGATATTTGTGAAAACGGCATTCTTGTGATATTACATCGTGTGATATTACTCAACTATATCATATGTCTTCATCCCTGCTCCTGGGGACCCACTTTCCTCCAGAATTCAACCCTAATCAAACACACCGGAAACCAGCTAAACAAGGTCTTCAGGATCACTTGTTCCAGGCCAGGTGTGCAGAAGCTTGTTGGAAAAGACTTTGCAGAACAGTAGGTCCCCAGGAGCAGGGTTGAAGACCTACAAACTATTCATATCTTATAAATATAAAACAAAAACAAAAAAAACATACAGGGTTATTTTATACTTTCATAACTTGAATTATATGGGTATTCTAACCGCATTTTAGCTTTCATCATGCAGTAAATGCTTTTGGACTCTCAAGTTGTTTTGTGACATACTGTCAGCTTGCATATAATTAGAACAACGATGTTATCCCTGTAAATACTGAACACCCCTAGTTCTGCTTCTAAAAGACAAAGAAGATGAATTGAGAATTAAGGGACACTAATGAAGCAAAACCACAGGAAACTCAGTATAACTCAGTATAGACTTTCACACTGTACTTGACCATTACGTGTTTCCATTAATTATGAGAAAAGGAATAGAAAAGGAAAAGACAGAAACAGTAAATGAGGAAGAGAGAGAGAGAGCGAAATGAGCAAGACAAAGGTTAGGCAAGTCATGAGAGATTTTGCAAAAGACTGGCTAAAATTTTAGGGGAAAGGACAAAGGATAAAGCCACTGATATGTCTCTTTAGGGTTGGGTGAATATTTATATTTAGAACTTTTATCTATAGAATAACTGATTATAATTGGTTGACTGCCACATTTGGTCAAATATTGTAATATACATATATTGTGCATAAACGGTGTTTTCCCAATCAAGAATAAATTCAGTTTGTTTACTTAGCTTCAGTGAATCTGGCCACAAACACAGCAGGGTGTCAATTTAAATTAAGTCATACTACACCATTCAATATGTTATATAACAGCTCATGCTTCAAAAACCATTTCTAAGAGCATCATAAGTGACATCAGACCAGAACCCCCCCGCCAAAACATTGCTTCTCTTCTCCTATAATGACATTACATCTGGTGACTCACAGCAAAACAGCTGAAATTTAGTTAAGGTGAACCTTTCACCACAATCAATATTCTGATTAGACACGCTTATTAGATTACAGGGTAGGTCACTAAACATTTTCCTATTGCTATGTCATGTGACCATACTGTATCTCTAATCAGCATTTTAATTCTATTACAAATAAATGCAGATATTTTGAACCTTGTATTTATCAAGGAATGTGATCAGCGACCTGATTTTTTTTAAATGATTCATGTGAAGGACCGGAAGGATCATAATGATGCTGAAAATTCAGCTTTGCCATCCCACCAATAAATTACATTTGAAAACATATTCACACAGAAATCAGTTCTTTAAAAATAAATAAATAAATAACTTACGAACCCCAAACTTCTGAACGGTGTATGTCATTTACACATTACTAATTATACTGCACTAATAACAGTGAAATCATATTACTGCTTTTTTGTTTTTACCTACTACATCAGACTTCTCTTGCAACCAGCAGTTATATTCTAACTGAAACCAAGCAGATGTTTGCTGCCAAACATAAAACACTCATTTTCAAAAGCCGCTCCAGCATGCACACACAAACATTTTCATAGAATTTCTGTATTTCAAAGAGAGCAGCTGTAGACTTACATAACAGCTTAAGGGGAGGCTTCATGGGTGTATTCTTCACTGCATTAGTATGTTTGTGTGTTATGTGTGTCTCATTCTGTCCATATACAGTGTCTATTTGAGATACCTTCAGGTTCTGTAGAGATGTAATTATGTATTACCTAAGAGTACTGCTGAACCATGTGTATTACACACACACCACACACACACAGAGAGATACGCTATGCTCCCCTGGTCAGTGAAAATCCATTCCACAATTCAACCCACACACCATATGAGAAATGGGAAAATCCCTTCCTCTGTGTACTAATGCTTCACATTGTTTTTCTTTTTTTCTTCTTTTTTTGAAGCTGCAGTTAAAACAAAGGTTATTGGAGTATGTTTTAACATGAAAACACTATTTCTGGTCTAACAACTTCACTTTCACGTAAAAAAAATCACGTTTTAATTCAGTGTTACTTTGTAATGTCATTTTGTAATTATTTGTGAAATTAGCAATTTCTAAGTGAAAACTGATTTCATACCAATGAATTACTTAATACATTAAACCTGGGACTGATAAACAGAGAGGCAGAGATGTAATGCAATGTACAAATGTCTACAATGTGCAAGGCCTTTTTATCATTCCAGTAATGCTACTTCGATCTGAAGAGAGAGAGACAGAGTTTATCTCTTAAAACATCATCCTGAGGCATTAAAGAATGCAGACTGCAGTCCATTATTTCTACTCTTAGAGATGACAAGTTATGGGAGGACAAGGAGAGGATACAAAACCCACAATTCCATTGAGAAGGGAACAATGAGAAGAAAAGGATTACAGAAATGAATTATACATTAAGAGAAAAACAGCTGGAAAGAAAAAGAAAGAGAGGGACATCATTTGAGCTGACAACAAAACCATCACATTTGCTTTTGAAACCTGTCAAAGACTTATTCCAGCATGTGACCTTTTGTCAACGCTTGACCTGAGATCGTTCTGACTGTCAGACATGTGATTTGACCCACCAGAACCTTTTCATTCATTCTGCAGGAAGAATGTTTACGTCTGCTCACAGAGTACCAAGGGAAATTTAGTTCAGTATAAAGGTGGAACGATTGTTTCGTCTCTCTGTCTGTCTATAAGACAATATCATGGATAGAGGACTGTATTTAAATGAAAGCAACAGTTTGACATTAAAAACATCTTAATTTTGGATTAGTTTCTAAACACAGCTTTTCACTTCACAGGATGTTAGTGATGTTAGAGTGACTGGAGTCGTGTGGCTTACTTGTGGACTATTGTGATGGTTTTACCAGCTGTTTGGATTCTGACGGCACCCATTCACTGCAGAGAATCCTTTGATGAGTAAGAGATGTAATGCTAAATTTCTCCAAATCTGTTACGGTGAAGAAACAAACTCATCTACATTTTGGATGACCTGAGGCTGAGTACATTTTCAGCAAATTTGTAACAGATAACGGGTGAAAAAAATAATGCACCAACAGTTGCTTAAAGCACTTTGATTATCTACACTATAAAAATTGTTTTGTCACATAACCTAAAAATGAACTTTATGCGGAAACTAGAAATCTAAATGAACAGCTTGTATTCAAGTCAGATATATTATTTAATATGTCTGAATAAACCTGAGTATTATGTTTCATAGGCCCCTTACAGTAGCAACTGCAATTTCTACAATGAAACAGAACTGAGGATACACTGTTTTCAAAATGTGATGTGACTATTCATCCATTTAAATGACTAATACTAAGTTGTACCATGCACATTCATATGCCAAGAATGAACTATCTGCTAGCCAAGTTAATGCACTGCATATCAAAACTCAATCTTAATTAACATCTCTTAGCCAATAAAAAGTGTTTTTTTAAAACAATCCATTGTATGGGTCTTGTAGGAAACGGATGAAAGAAGAATGAGATAACACTTTAAATTACACATAAATACACACATTAGAGGTTCCTGTAATTAATACCAATAATTATGTGCAAATCACAAGGAGTTCTGCGACACAATTAAGTCCTGTTCATTGGAATTACTCCTATATATTTACTCAATTATGGGAACACTAATGTATGATCAGATATTAAAATGCATTTAAGAGCATCACAACAGGGCGTGGGCCTTTCCTGTATATGCCAACTACCTCAGGGAGGATGCGTCAGGCAATGACATACCAGAAAAAAAAAAAAAAAAAAATCAATCGTCCTTCGCTTAATTTCATGTACATAAGTGCATAGATTTACATACAAATTAAATTAGACTCGGGGGGAAAAAAAACAAGAAAAAAAAAAAAAAAACATAACAAGGGCGTTATTTCTGATCCACATCAATAAC
>NW_020524214.1:0-40724 GCF_003368295.1 Carassius auratus
TTGTAGCCTCAATTTCCCTTGGCTCTTCAGGTACAATGTGTGCTGTCTAATAAAAGATCTGCCCTTGTTAGCACAGACTTTAACCTTTCCTTTCATTGATACTGTTCAGGGCCGGAAAACGCATTTCTGTAGGCTAATTCACCATTTGAACCAGAATATCATCAGGCTACTTTATCTCTGCTGTAACCTAATTCAGTAAACTCTACTAAACCTTGGATAGTATTTGTGAAAAATACAGTTTAAATAAATACCCAATTTTGTTGGAATATCTCCAGATAAAAGTGTATAAGAGAGATTTCATTTATTCCTTAATTAGGTGTGGAGTTTTGTTCATATAATTTCAATTAAAATAACAATAATCATTTTATTTTTCGTGTAAAATGACTGTATTCGGGTCAATTGACTAGCCTACAGCACCTGGAAAACATTATTAATAAAATGCAAACAGAAGAGGTCAGGAATTTTTGTGATTTGTAGGCTATATTTGTACTGATAAACAACTATTTTTTTTTTTTTAAAGAACAAATGTTATAGGAAAAACAATAGCGAGGATATAGGCTAAGACTAATTTAACAACTAAAAAAGAAAAATATATATTAATTAAAATAGCAAACTATTTAAGCACTGCCGTGCTGTAGCTTCATGTACTTTATGCATCTGTTTGAAGGAGCGCGAGAGGGGTGTTTATTAGAGTTAGAAAGGCTCGAGGCCTGGCGGGGCTGTTTATCAATGGTGGGCTATCAGTGAACCATGAATGGGGAGTTGGAGATGAATGGAGCTAGCTGCTGTGAATCCTGGTACATGGCGTATAGAGCTGTATGTATGGGAGCTGTTCCAAGGTACTGAGGCGTGATCCATCGCTTGATCTACACTAGAACAGATCAACCGAGTGCACTTACCACTATTGATATTTTGCTTTGTGTAAACATCTCTCTCACTTAACATTAACAGTCACTCTTTTTTTTCAGTTTTGACAGTGGTGGCTGTTTATGTACATTTCCATTTATAGAAGCAGATCGCTCTGAATGTCCTGAAAGCCACAGAACTGGACCGATGCGACTCCCACTCGGGGACACAGTGTCCATCCACGAGTGTGTGAGAACTGCTGTAGACAGGTAGAGAGAGAGAGAGAAAGGGAGGGACTGAGAGAGAGACAGAGCGAGAGAGAGAGAGAGAGAGAGGAAGCGAGGGAGGGAGGATGATGATGATGCTGGCGGTGGAAAATGGCTGCTGCATCCTCTAGCCCATCCGAAACCCTATGAAGGTGGACAGAGAAAGACAAGAAAAAGAGAGCAGCAAGCGCAAGGAGTGAGTGAATGAGAGATGGTGTGCGTGCGTATGTGAGCGAGAGTGTGAGGACGCGCGCGCGCGCGCGTGTGTGAGTGTGAAAACGCGCGCGCGCGCGAGTGTGTGTGTGTTCGGTAAGAAGGGGAATAAAAAAGACGAGAGACCGGGGGCAGCCAGCTCGAAGCGGCGGGCAACACCGAGCCATGGAGGGCGAGTAAGTCCATGCATTTTTATTTGTGCAGAACAGAACTGATTGATTTGCAGCACCTCTAATGGACTCTAAGATGCTCATAAACACTATTACGCAGCTATGACTATCACACTGTACACCATATTCTCCATAATCATCCAACATTTGATGAATAACGCCAGTGAACCGGGCCTCGGCTGAAGTGAACTAACGTACATAAAACGCCTTCAATGCCGCGTGAAAGACGAACGGGTCGCAATAAGACACGGCTTTTTGTCTCAAAGATGATGATGGTGTGTATGTGTGTGTGTGGAGGCTCCACGTATAACCACCAAATACATCCGTGAATTATAAAACGTGTCGTTCCAAATCCTCGAGATATGGCGAGTTTCCTGGCGTCGGGCGGAGAGGGATGCTTTTATCAACGCGACTCGAGTTTCATTATGATTTTTAAAGCCAACTTTATGAATGAAATGTGATTTTTCTCTCACCCCCTCCTCCTCTTCCTCTTCATGTCCCCCATCCCTCCCCCCAGCGCTTCTCTTCGTCTTCTTCTTCTATTTCTTGTCCATATCCTCCTTTCACCCACTCATCCTCCGTGCTGTAGCATATATGTGATTTTATCCATTCATTAAAACAGCGGGATGAACGAATGAGTGCGCGTGAACGCGTGTCGATATGGTGCGGCAGTGGCTTATAATAACTGATGCTGTTTAATATCACGATCGGGGCTGTGGATCAAAATGGATGTGATTTCATAGCGTTTATTGTAATGGGGTTGTCGGACTGGAAGACCGCTGTGAGGGCCTTGTATGGCGAATGGGCGCGTTCATTGATACATCTAACTCTTCATCTCCCAGCCTCTCCCTCATCACCTCCACACATTTCATTCCCTCAGGCCATTCATTTATTTACGATTTGGCTTCTCTGTGCTACTCCTCCATATGGAGCCATTATGCTCTTTGTTGCTTCATTGTATACGCGAAACGACTGTATTAAATACCTTTCTACAGAAATGAGCGATGGCTGGAAACGTGCGCGCGCTGGAAGTGAGATTAGATTTTCCTCGCCCACGTGACCGTCCATTAAAAAAATCGCGCTGTTTCCTCTCATTGTTAATTTTCGTGATTCACTGTTTATAGATTCCCCATGGTTTAGGGAATATAACAAAGTGCACGTGACGTTGTGATTTAAGATAATTGAGTCAATTTAAAAACGACAAACCTGTCCTTGCAACCATGCCACACCATCTTGTCTCAAGGAATCATTCAAATTATATTAAAGGGCGTTTTTGTTTATATCCCTGTTACCTGACAGATAAAAGGGGCGTGTCATATTTATTGCGAATGGATGTTGCCTTAAGGGGTGCAATCAACTGAACCTTTAATGTCAGCTTAAAAATTAATAATATTTACTTGAGGTTAAATGTATGTTATGGGCCCTATTGTGGTACACATTGAATCAAACGTCTCAGTGATATTTTAACGAATAACTAGCTCCACGTCTGAAATGACTCTTCATTTGGACTAACTTCATCATCCTGGCGTGGGCAGGGAAAAGAGCCAAACATGTTTCATCCAGTCCCCTCCAGTCACGTGTCTGCTGCTATAGCTGTGACCATCACATCAACCATATTGTAGCAAAAGACTGTGAAGTGTGTTTTCTTCCAAAACTCTCCAGACTAACCTTACTTGCATTCGGCTTGAACTGGCTGACTTTGAGTTTTCAACATTGAAAAAAAGATGATTGTAGAGGTTTAAGGCAATTCACTACCAAGTACTTCCAAAATGTCAGTCGACATGAACTTTAACCCATTTTTTTGTAATGCGTGTTCTTTGATGGACAGTTCATTAGTGCATGCTATTTCTATTAATACAACTTTCTTGTTTTACAGATGTAATGTAACTTGCTCATTGTCTGAAACAACCTATCTTTTTTGTGATGTTTTAACATCCACTTTTCGTGATCTAATAAGTTTCAAATGGATAAAATCCAATGTCCCACCTCACCTTTATTCACACTGAATATTAAGTTTCACTCGGAAATATGTCCAGAAAGATTACAGAAGCAAAATGGTTTATGAACGTGATCATTCCAGTGGATATTGCAGGCCAAAGAAATAGTATTTCCTTACACATCTTAACTCTGCATCTTTGTGCTTTTCCCTGTTAATTGTCAGTTACCTTAATTTTTGTGGCTATTTTAATATTTTATACTGATGGTCGTATTTTCTTGTTTAATTGCTTATCTCTCAAAGTCTGTGTGTGTGTGTGTGTGTGTGTTTGCGCTCAGCTTGCTAATGCACTCACTGCTTTCACTTCCCTAACAGTGTGCGTGTCCGAGCCGTGGTGATGACACGTGATGATTCTAGCGGTGGCTGGGTGCCCCTTGGAGGCGGCGGCCTCAGTCACGTGGTCATATGCAAGGGGCGGAGCTCTCAAGGTCGTGGGCGGAGAGAGTACGTCATACGTGGAGAACGGCTACGCGATCGAGCAGTGAGTGTGTGCGTGTGTGTTCATGCCTGTCTTTGAGTGCACAGATGATCCCTCAGCCTGACAGTCCTGGTAGTTCAGGTAATCTGGTAGCTGCCCTCACGAGTGGCCCGCGAGTCACCCGCCCACCTCTCTTTTTTTTTTTGTGCAGCCTGTGCTGGAATGCGCCATTCAAAAGGGTCTGGTCTACAATAAGGTGAACCCCATCTTCCATCACTGGCGTGTGGAGGAGAGGAAGTTTGGTCTGACCTTCCAGAGCCCAGCTGACGCCATCTCCTTCGAGAAGGGGCTTCAAAGTGTCCTTGAGAAGCTGGACAGAGGTACAGAACCAGCAAAAGATAGCAAACAGAAAGCTAGTTTAGAGGTTTAAAGCCAAATAACTTTGTTGTTCTGACTTCTCAATGTACCAATACAGTGCAAGGATCTCGCTAATGTGTCTAATGTGAACTTCTATTTTCTTTTTTAAATGTATTTATGATAAACCAGAGTCTGTTTTTTTGTATATTTCCCTGCAGGATCTGACTCGCCATCCTCCTCGACACCTGAAGAGGGCGACACAGAGGATGACGGTCAAGCAGTGAGTGTTTTTATCAAAACAAAGTGCTTCGGACTATCTTGTTCATCTTTGTGTCTGTCTGAGAATTACTTCGTGACTAGATACTCATGAAGTCGTAATAGACATTGAAGTCAATAAATCAAAATTGACTAATTATTTTCCTATGCATTTCTGGTCTTACGGTGCACGATTCACTTGTACAAAGAAAATTGTCTTTGAAATCATCATAACGTAATAACTTGCTTTGCCGTTTCCGGGCTAAAATCTTGACAATAATTTAGCTTCTTTTTTTGAATACTATTCAAATGAATTCAAAGCAGAATTAGGGAATGACTCGTACATAAAACAAGAAAATCCAAAGTACACATTTACGCCTTCTATCCTCCGTCTTGTTGCGTAAGCATGAGGTGGTTCTGCATGTTTGATGACTTGCAGTCTGTCTCAGTCTCATACAGGGAGTGAGTCGTCATCCAACAGCAGAAAAGAGATGCTGCCCAAACCCATTACCATTGTGACCAGTGAGTCGTCCTCCACCTGTTTTGTGCGCTCCACAGAGGAGTTTGCGTATGGGACAGGGCACGCCTGCACGACGCAGACCCCAGCTCAGGTAAAGGATTCACACTGCTTATAAGTTGACTCTGGTATGTCCGTCAATGCTGTGTCCATGTGTCCAAAAAGGGAACAATCTTTAAGAAATCTAGATTAAAACAAACATCTTCTCCTTGTATTCATGTGGTTTTGAAAAAAACTTTTATAAATTTTCAAGAAATGGTGTAGATCGATGGGAAAAATGTCATGTGGTTCAACCATCAATCTAAAATAAAATTTGAATACATATGAATGTATTCACATTAATAATTCTGTACAAACATCTTTTAAATAAATAAATGTATTATTTTAAGATAATTTATTTTTCTTAATAAATATTGTGAATTTTTTATTAATATTACGATTTTTGGGAGTCGCACCACATGACATTTTACAAACACGACATTAATCTTTATTTTTTTATCAGTGTTTCAAATATTAATAAGCAGCGAAACTATTTTGCTAAAAATACTCCTCAAGGTTTTCTTTTCAATTCTTTTTAATGATTTTTTTTTTTTGCTTCATAAGGCGCTTATATTTTACTTTATTCCCACCAAAAAATCTAAATTAATTCAGAAATGAAAAACATGTTCATCACAGAAAATTATGTTTTTGAGTCACAAAAATAAAGTGTAAAAAGCTGTCACTGGGGTGGTACCATTTAAAAAAGTACTAATATTTATCATTTTGGTATAAATACATCCTTTTGGGTTACTAATAAGCACCTTCCTGTAGCTCAAACAGAAAAGCATGGTTCTAGCGATGGAAGGGTCATAGGGAAAGCAAGATCTGAAATGTGTTCCTTTAATGCAGTTTAAGACACGTTTGGACTTTATTTTACAGTACTGTTCCTCATGTACATACTATGTACTTAATATAACAATTAAAATAACTAGGTAACAACTAGGTACTAACCCTGAACCTACCTCTAAACCTTACCTTAACCCATAGTTACTTTATATGCCCGGTACTTTTTTACAATGTAAGTTCATGTACTGTAGAATAAAGTGTAACCTAAAAGGGTATGTCGAATTCATAGAAATGATGTACCTGTTAAAAAGGTGACAGCTTTTTATGGTGTAATCACACCTGTCTTATTTGGTTAAACTAAATCGAACTCAAGTTTGTTTCCCCCCTTGGTGCAAATCTTTTGGGCAGGTGTGAATACAGCAATTGCACTCAGGTGCAGACCAAACAACAGTACCAAGATCAAGCTGAAGAGACGATCTCGGTCCGGTTCCAAATTAACTCTGGTATAGTCGAATGGATGAACTTATGAATGGGTTGCACTTTATTTTACAGTACGTGTACTAACATGTACTTATAGTGTACTTACAGTGTATTTATCTAAGAAAGTTCTGGTAATACAAGGTAAATACATGGGGTAGGGTTAGGTTTAGGGGTAGGTTCAGGGTTAGTACCTAGTTATTACATAGTTATTGTAATAACTATAATAAGTACATATTATGTACATGAGGAACAGGACTGTAAAATAAAGTGCTACCTATGAATGCACAACCTTAGTACACGTTTGGTACATGTTTGGTACAGGTTTAGTCCGCACCTGCCCAAAAGATCTGCACCAAGGGGGGAAACGAAATTTAGTTCAATTCAATCGAGCCAAACAAGACAGGTTCAGCTGCATAAGGGGTACTGTGTAAGCAAACCACACCCCAAAAAATAAAAAATAAAATCAACACTGTATTTGGTCTGAACCAAAGCAAGTGAGTAAGTAGACTTTCCTGGTGTGAATACACCCATTAATGTATGAATGAAGTGCATGTTTATTGTATTTTTAAATAAATAAATAAATTGATCCAGACTTAAAATACGAGAGTCAAGTCACTGCCCCTCCAGAGTTATATTCAACCCTCGCTCCTCTCTCACTGCAGATCCACACCCGACCTGCCCAGGACCAGCTCACCCAAGTAACCGCCGTTTTGAACCCTCCGGCGCCCCCTCCGCCTCCTCCGGCCCCCCCGACCCCCCCCATATTGCCCCCTACCTCGTCCCCCCTCTCTCCGCTCTCGCCCACCATCTCCCTGCTGGAGGAAGGGGATCTCCGTAGCCTGGACCCGTGCAAGGACCTGTGGGGTACACGCGGCTACGAGGACTACCGCCGCGCCGGTGCTACACGGACCAAGGTGGGCGGGCTGACGGGGGGCGTGGTGGTGGGCGGCGGCCAGGACAAGACGGAGCTCTGCGTGGTGCGCTTCGAGAAGGAACTGGCCGGCGTGGGCACCACGGGCTGCGAGGTCACCGTCATGCTGGACACCAAAGGCTCTCAGCGCAACTCTTCGCCCACCTGCATGCCCAACGCCGTGCCGGGAGTGCCGTCGGCCAGCGGCTCCCCGGAGGAGACGGGCAAAAGCTCGCCCTCACCCTGCTGCATTCACACCTCGCTCGCCACGCCCCGCTCTCGGACTCGCAAGCGAGGGGCCGGCGGAGGGGAAGCCATCTCGCCCGACGACGACAGCTCCTGTCCTCAGGGCTCCTCCTCTTGCTCGTCACGCTGCGTGTACTGCCGCTCCGTCTTCAGCGCCTCTGAGAACGGACGGGGGCGCTGCCGGGACGCTCCCGATCCGGCGCTACACTGCTTGCGCCAGTGGACGTGTGTGTGGTGCGCGGAGAGCCTGCTCTACCACTGCATGTCGGACTCCGAGGGCGAGTTCTGGGAGCCGTGCTCGTGCGAGGACTCGATGGGAGGCCGGCCGCACACGCTGTGCTGCGCCCGTTGGATGGTGCTTTTGACACTGTCTCTTTTTGTGCCCTGCATGTGCTGCTACCTGCCCCTGCGCGCATGCCTGCGCTGTGGGGAGAGATGCGGCTGCTGCGGAGGAAAGCACAAGGCCGTGCGATGAGGCCTGATTGGGGGGAGGGCGTGTGGAGGGGGCTTATTGTGACGGGGCGGGAGCACAAAGACGTTGCCGTCGTTCGAGGAACAGCTGTAGAGCCAGATCTCCTACATAAACCTTCCCGATAATATCCCCTTGCCCCCTCTGAGGCCGTCTGCTGCATTCCGCTCTTTCTATTCTCTGCTCGGACCCTTCACGCTCGTACCGGTGGAGGGTGCATGGGTTCGGGGAGATCGCTCTCTGATTTGCTGGTCGTTGGGTTCAGGGGTCGTCTCCGGGAGGTGGGGAGTGAATGGGGATCAGTGACGTGTAAACAATTGTTAAGTTTTTTTTTCTGGGTTTTATTTCTTAATTTAGGGAGAAAATATGAGATGAAAAATGTTTATAGCTATGGTTATAAGACCTTTTTTTGAGTATCTAATTTTACTTGATCTATTTTTTGCAATTGAGTTAATGAATACACTCCCCTTGTACCTCTACGTTACTGAGTTTTACCTCAAAGTCCAGAGGAGAGGAAGGCAGATAGGCTTATTTCGGGGTGCTGTGGTGAGGTTTTGTATATGGTCTTTGCGGTAGGTTTTTCATGCACGTTCGGGCAGAACATATCTGTGAAGGAGAACATGTTGATGTCGTATCACTTTTAGTTGTTTGAGGACAGGGAACGTGAACAGTCGGATCGAGGGCAGCAGTTTCACCAAATTCACCACTTTCACCACATACATGTTCATTATTCTGTCAAGAGAGTATAGTTGTATTGAACTTGCCAGCAACCAAGAAGGTTGCCTATATTTGAAGTACAGACCAAAAATGTGGAGAGATAATCTAGACGTAAATCTGCCGAACATTTGCACAGCAAATGTGAACCGAGGCCTTGAAATGTAGTTGTACACACCACCAAAAATAAATTAACTTTGTTACTTATTAGTAAGAAGTAAAGAATAACAGAGCAAAGGCTTGTTTTGTGTGACAACATTTTAACTTTATCTGTCCGTATAGCAACAAGAGAAGTACTCAGTCATTAACTATCATGAGTTACAACGCGTGTGCTTTTGCGTTCCTAAACAGAGCAACGAAGTGACATGCCATTTTGTCTGGTTAGCCCCGCCCACAGTGAAATCTCATTGGTCCAAAAAACATCAGCTACAATTCTGATTGGCTGTGACTGTGTTACAGTACATAATTTAGTTTTCACTGTGGACAGGCAAATGACCTGATGCTGAAAACTTCATCGTCTGGCTAGAGGACGCTAAAGAATTTAGACCAATCAGTTCAAACACTGCCTGGCATAACGGTTTGGACCACAAAGTGTTAAGAAACATTGCTTTAAATATCTCAAAGCTGCTATTTCAACTCCCCTAAACTTGTCTTACCTCGCTGCTAGTAATGAGGAGTTAGGGAATCAGACACAGTCCTGTAGTCAATGTTTGAGTTAGGAAGACGACGCCTCTAAATTATGATATCTATGATGGGGAAGAACTAACGTCCAAGAGGTTTCTCCGTCAATGTTGTATTAACTACTCATTAGAGGCACTTTAAAAGAAAAGGGTTTTACAGCAAGACCATGAGATCTACACACATGTGCATTGTATTTCATTGTCCATCTGGACTCATTTCAGTCCATTTTCAAAGACGTGAAACATTCTCTCACTCACACACACACACACACTCACTCTTTATGGGCAGAATATTAGACATGAGTAGAGAAACACAAAAAGACCCAAAAATAGCACTGGAAAAAAGGAGAACTTTGCGAGATGAGACCACCCTTGAGGGCCCTAGTCATACATCCTATTAATAAATGTGCCTTTTGATTTATTTAACCAATAACCTATAATTTCTAAGTAACGACGTACCTAAATACTCTTTTTTTTTTTTTTCAGGTTGTTTATTTCTGCCAATGTGCATATTTGAATATGTATGTGTCTATTAGTTTGATAAGTAATCAATGGAAAATATTACCTGTTTATATATTTATTGAGATATTTATTCTAATTCTTTATTTATTTTTGGAGACGGGTTTTTATTTTCTGTGCTGTCTTACTTCTCTGACTTTGTGCCAATTTGCTGCTTTGAGGTGTTACATATCGTGGGTTTGTATCATTAATTAAACCCTAACTCTATATTTTAATGAAAAGTTTGCACTCTGAATCATGTTTACATGTGTTTATGTACTCTAATTGTGGAACGACATCATTCAGCATTCACTCATAACCACAATATAAGTCTGGTGTATTAGAGCACGAGACAGAAATAGTGCATTGTGCTCCATTCACACATCCAGTTGGAAAAGGCTGAATTTCATGAAGAAATATCAAGGTCATATTTCTCCCTTTTCAAAGGAAACACATAATAATTAATATTTTGCAAAAAGAAAAGTAAATTAATATTTTTAAGACAATAACCCTCCCCACACCCTATAAAAGAAAAGGAGCAATGGGAGTTCTGTGCAGACAATATTTTTCAAATACAAAATAAAAACTGTATATTATATTTAACCTATATATTCATGTATTTTAAATAATTGTATTAATAATTTGTATTACAGTGGTCCAAATGACAAACTACAGAGAACTGGGAGGAAGATGCTCTTGATTGTCCGGAAAATAATGCAAAAAAATAATATTCTTCAAATAAGAGTCAAAGAGAGTTTGATATACATTCAATAATGACTCTGACCACTAGGCGGAGCCAATTTCACCAAGCGCTTTCTTGATTGTCCACAAGGGGGCGCCAGTGTAATGCAATTCCAGAACTCAATTAATGGCAAGTAGAAGAGAGTTTTCACATTTATTTGAAAATGTAATAGAGAAAATATAAACACAGCAGAGATGAATGGACAGAAAAGGTCTTAAAGTGTGAGCATGTACCCATGTGTGCACTCAGGACAGGTGCTGGCGCTTGTGTTTAAGGATCTCCGTCGAGGTGAGAGTCAGGTCTTTATTACAGATGTCACAATGATAGACCCTTGTCAGACCTGATGAAGATGATGAGGATGTTTGTACACTTTCAGACTCTGAAAAAAAATAAAAACAAACAAACAAACAAACATTTACTATGCAGAACTAATTAGCGATATTAAAATCTAGAATATTCAAATTAGTGTATCTGCCAAATCTTTTTCAAAATCTTTTGAAAAAAAAAACTTTTTATGAAAAAATATGAAATATGAATTTTTTTCATATTTTTGTGAACACTTAGCAAACATTTTGTTTTTTTACATGTATTTATTTCAGCTATTTATGTAGGTCTAATTTTTCAAAATTATCATACTGGGAAGATGTATTGTTGTGAGCCAAAACATGGAAATGAGTTTGCATTTTGCATTTCTGATTGAAATGTTTTTAGCTGAAATGCCTGGAAAAAGGTGGCGAACAAAATTTTTTAATGTTCTATTCCAGTGGTCCTAACCCTGGTCCTGTAGGCACCCCAACACTGCACATTCTACATGTCTCCTTTCTCTGACACAACAATTTCGGGTCTTGGAGTCTCTACTGAATCAGGTGTGTTTGATTAAGGGGACATACAAAACATGCAGCGTTGGGGTGCCTCCAGGACCAGGGTTGGGACCTTTGTTCTATTCTATGGCATAAAAAAACATCAGTAAAATCAAAGCTTTTAGTTGTCTTGAAAAAAGGCAGTTACTAACAAGAGTCTAAATGGGACTACAAAAGAGATGGAAGTTTGGTGGTGATGCTCAAGTCATGTGACCATGTTGTAGTTCATTTCAAACTGTTTTCAGAAGTTTTTACTTCTGCCGAATATATTTAGGCTTCAGAATTCATAAAAGTTGTGTTCATGGAAATAATCATATTGGGTTTTTGTTGAGGGAACCACGGTGACACTAACTTCCAAGCTGGCCTACGAAAATACATCACTGCACTGCTCTATAGTAAGACATCTCAGCACATCCTGAGCCTTTACAGAGCACAATCCTGCTGCTCACCGTCCTCAGGCTGCTGTTCCTCCGGCGGCCTGCAGATGGCCTCGTGCTGCATGCGCTCCAAAGGAGTCAGGGGCATGTAGAGGTCACATTGAGGGCAGGTCCAAAAAGTGCGTAAACATTCACTGTATAGGTCCTTAGAGTCCTACACAACACCAATTAAAAAAGAACATAGGAAGTGGTGCTATTAGAGCACTGTAAGAAAAGGCTTTTATGCACATCCTGTTTGAGGAAAAGCACTTACACACAGACAGTTGTAGGTAAAGTAGCTGCACAAACGCAGGCCTCCTTTAATGGGATCTGGTTCGGCTTTCATGCCAGGAAACAGAGAGCCGATAGCTGAAGCGGAAGACAGATCGGGATCCAGTTGCGGTCCGATGTAAAGGTTTGAAGACTGCAGCGCTGTCAGACGCCTCAGACTGTAACTAACCTATGAGAGGAAATCATTATCATGTGTGTTTGATCAAGACTGATAGTACAGATGCATTATTATGTTTGCCTCGTTACCTCAGTGTATAACAGAAACCGTACGAGTCCCTCACAGAGTTTATCTAGTTCTTTGCGGGACACTTTGGGCCCGCCTGTCCCGAGGCCGCCCTGTCCGATCTGAAGCTGAAGCAGCCTCTCCCATTCACCCCGCAGACCGAGGGCCGAGGAGAGCACCTTCAGCGCAGAGTTTCCGTCCATCAAGCCCAGCTCCAGCCATCCGTCCAGCACCACCCGCGTGCAGTCAGCGTTACTGTCCACAGAGCTGGCCACCAGCAGAAGGGCCTGTGACAAGAAGAGTGTCCAACATCGGCCAAACGTTTGGGGCTGGTGAGATTATGAAGTGTTTTTAAACGAAGTCTCTTAATCTCAGCAAGGCTGTATTTAACTGATCAAAAATACAGTATAAGATATACATATACAAATATTGCATTTTAGATATTTTAAATTTACATTTATTGTGGGGTTACAGTTTACTAAACCTAAAACCATAGTTGCTTGAAATAAAATAAACTTGAACTGAAATAAAACCAAATAGAAAAACCCTTCAACTTGTTTTATTTCAGCTAGTTGCCAAACAAAAATCTTATTGTCATGTAGTTTAACTTGATGTACTTAAACTATACAGACTGCTTCTTTTTTGTTTGAAAATCTCAATGCATATTTTAGGTTAAGTTGAAAACAAAAGTGTTTATTTAAAATAGAAATCTTTTGTAATGCTATAAATACTTTACTGTCAATTTTGATTTGCTAAATAGATGAATACAATTATTAATTTCTTTAAAAGATTCTACTTAACCCAAACTTTTGTATACATAGTTTTTCTTGTTTGCTCTGAAAACTATTATAGTTTTTTAAGCTAAGTTTAAATTTAATGGCTCTAAAATTGTCATGTTGAGTAACCATTGAATAATAAATATATACAATTTCTCTCACATCTTGAATGTATGCGAGTGAGATTAATTTGGAAAATGTTTTAAATACATTTCTCATTATATATTTAATTTTGTTCATTCATGAATTTAATTAATTTTTTATAAAATATTTTAGAAATTTCATTAAGCTCTTCAGGGATTTTTTAATAGTATGAACTAACCCTGCATTGTCTTAAAAAAAATACAATTATCTGATATTTTAAGAGATTTATTGACTTCATTAGGGTCTGCAGGGGTCCCCTCTATCTATTTCCTGATTTTTTTAAATAAAATATGTGATTTCAGTGTGTTTCTTGGTTCAAACGGCAAATAATAAAATGATAAATCTAAAGATGGTCTCTGTTTTCTCAGCCGTCACTGACCTGCAGTGCTGGAACCCGCAGACAGTTGGAGATGTAAGGCTTGTTTGTTTCTAGCAGAGTAACGAAGGCCAGTAACTGATGCCTGTTGCTCTGGCCTTTATCAGCCCCTGCAGAGAGAGAGAACGTAACAGTACAACAGTGAAACAGAGGACAGAGACCCTCACCATTACTGTCTTATTACAAAGAGCAGCTTGTACCAAACTCGCTGGACTCGTGCTCAGAGACATGCAGGACTTCAGGGTCACTGGCAAACACGCTGGTTGGGTGGATAACAACACCTTGTTTATTTCGCGTGTGGAACACCTAACACACAAACAGAAAAATGTGAGCCGTCCAAAGCTGCCTGATATTAGCGTGCATGCATGTGAAGCTGTCACCTGCTCGGAGTCTTTACGGGTTGCGTTGTGCTCATCTGGAATGGCCAGCTGTGGGTAAAGACCGCGGCACAGCACCAGCTTGAGCAGAGTCTGCTGCCGTGAAGACAGATCTGCACTGGCGTATGCAGCTTCCTGCAGCTCATTCACATTGTGACGCAATTTGAACTTGACTTCCTGTAAGAGCCAGACAACCAAGAATTAGGAGAAAATAAAAAATACATAAAAGAGTACAGTATGGGTGAACCTCATAAAACCTGGGTCATATTTCATTCATAAAATCAATAAATAAATAACATTTCTCAATAATAAAATAAAGCCTATTTTTGACTCGAAGCTCAAGCCTTGTGACATTATGATACTTTAAACAAATCTGATTTCACCCAGTTTTGTGATTTTTACAAATTTTTCCCAATCAAAAGTATCTTGTGCCTACCAAGGCTGCATTTATTTGATCAAAATTATAGTAAAAAGAGTAATATTGTGAAATATTATAACAATTTTACATAGTTTCTAATGTAATATATTTTAAAATGTAGGATTTTAATGTTAATGCTGTCATGTGATCCTTCAGAAATTATTCTCATAAGCTAATTTGGTGCTCAACAAAAAATGATGGAAACCGTTATGAAAACAGTCCCTATTATGGGTTATGAAAGGTTCATATTTTGGTTTGGGAGTCCCCAACAACAGGTTGACATTCATGAAAATGTCAAAAAACACTTTTTGAGAACTTTTTTTACCTTACTTGCTCAACGACTCCCAAATGACTCGCTCAGCGATTAATCTTTCCAAAAACGTTCCCTTCTTTGCATGATGCTAATCCACGTGATTGGTCAAATTGTTTTCATTTTAATTTCATGGTGTCTGTAATGACTGATAAAGCAGTGTTTGTGAGCGCAGTGCTGCTTTGTGTAAAGTGTTACCAGGGAAGTCGCTATTTTTACCGCTCCAGAAGCGGCACCTAGTGGCAAAGAATGAATTTACATTTTCATTTAGACAAACGGAAAAGAACAACAAGTGGGTGGACAATATGCTAATGTGTCATGTTCACATCGACATGAAACGGCTTGGGATTCGTTTGAAAAGCGACTCGTTTTAATGATTCAGATTAGACTCTTTCTTTTGAGATACACAGTGGACTTTCAGATTGAAAACTTTGCAGGATGGTTTCCTTCACTTAGAGCTGTGTTACACACTGCATGAAAAGTAATAATGGGGCACTTTAATTTTTATGTGGAAATCACGAAACGTTTTTACAGAATTCTCTGATGAACAAAGATCAAAAGAACACGACCGATCTAAAATAAAAATCTTTTGTAGTATTTGAATTTCATCAACACTTTGACCAATTTAATGCATCCCCATTGAGGAAAATATTTAATTCCTTATTTGATTTCGCTAGAAATTTTCAACATTATTCTATATTAAACTGAAGGGATAGTCAACTCAAAAATAATGTCAAACCTCATGTTGTTCAAAATGTTCTTTGTCCATTCACCATTTAGTTACCAACATTCTTCAAAATATCTTTTTTGTTTTGTTCCAATGAAAGAAAGTACCTACACATGTTTGGAACAACATGAGGGTGAGTAAATGATAATTTTTGGGTGGACTGTCTCTTTAAGAATTGAATACAGGAAACAGCAGAATACAGTTGAATCTAGATGAGCTCTCTCTTTTCTTTTCAATCTAAATCAGCTGAGGCACCTGTATGTCCACAGTCTGTTCAGCATCCTCTCTTCTCTTCTTGCTGGTTCCTGCTCCCTCATCGTCAGACCCAGACAGGTCTCCCTCCAGTCCTTCCTCCAGGCGCAGAACTTTCCTCTTGGTGCTCTCCTGGAGGTCATGGTCTCGTTTCAGCTGGTGGAGCTTCTGTCTCTCCGTAAGTCTCTCTCTGCGCCGGACTCGGTCCTGCGGCTCTCTCCTGCTGCCGGGATCTGCCTCCAGCAGACCGTGAGAGCGCAGCAGCTCCTGTAAGGAACCAGATGACACTGGCAAGGTCAGTCACAAGGACAAACGCAGCTGAAGCTGTTAGAAAGGCACAGAGGAAACTGACTTTGAACTGTCGCCTGAGGTTGACCATCTCGTAAAGCCTCTGTTCCTCCAGCCCTCTCCTCCTGCACCACTTTCTGGAACCACTTCCTCTGTCCGCTTTCACCTGTTGTCATTGGATATATTAATATTATTAGACAACACAGTTATTTGAAGTTGCTTTAAGATGACCTTTGACGTCATCTAACACTCACTTGAAGTTAAACTCTGGATGATGGATGTGGATGATGCATAAATGCACAGTTCATGTTTATGCATATTTTGGTACATTCCATTTCATATTAATACTAATGCACGACATCACATTACATTCCCTTAAGGTGATATTTTATTCACAAATTTTATTTTGATACTTGATTAAGCAACATACTGTAATTACAGTACAGAGAAATAGTAAAAATTCTTCTTTTTTAATGCTCATGCAGGCCTCCAGTGCCCAATAGTCTTAGACTCTGACCTGCACCCAGGCATTAAAGGTGTTCATCAGAGTGAAGGGGTCTCCCTGGCTGCTGTTCAGGGGCTGGCGAGTGGTGGAGCAGTCAGGGTTGTGCTGAGCACTGCGCAGAAATGGAGACTGGACACTCAGCGCAGCGGCGACCGTCAACACTGGCTCCACCAGGTTAAAGACTGATCCCAAAACTAACATTTTTCCTGGACAAACACAAGTAGGAGAACTTACAATACCATTAATACATTAGCAAGCTCAACCAACCACACAAAACATCAGGTAAGGGTTCTTTATCCTTACCAATGACCACATCCACGGGCAGTTGAGCCAGCAGCTGGCCAATAGGAGTGAGTTCCCCGTGTTCATCCAGAGCCCCCTGTTCTTTCAGATACATCACTGCAGTCTGAATACTAGAAGCAGGAGGAGGGTCTATGAAGGGAAAACTGCGAGGGTCACCCAAACCCATGCTCTTCATCTGCAGAAACATCATTCAAACACGTCTTAGTCCTGTGTCTCACTGCATTTGTATAATAATGACCCTTGACAGCACTGTTCTTGTGTTTTCCCAAATGTGAGAGGGCACCTGTAGGATGAGGGAGTCGAGCGCCACCCTGTGGATCTCAGGAACAGCATACGAGGCGAAGGCGTCGTAGTCAGATTCAGAGTAGAGTCGGTAACAGACTCCCGGTCCAGTTCTGCCAGCTCGTCCCTTCCTCTGTTCAGAACTGGCCCTGCTGATCCAGAACTCCTGCAGCCGCTGCATCTTGGCCTTCGGGTCAAAGCTCATCTCTTTCACCTTTCCTATCGAGAAACAGCAGGGATGTTTCAACATGAAGAGAACACACATTTTTGGAAAGGAAGATGATAAGTTGGTGGCAGGCTCTAATAAAATCATAACATTTTATATAAAATGTATATAAAAAAATTTAGGACTAGGAAAAATAATAAATAATACCTGAATCGACCACAAAGCGCACTCCATCTATAGTGACTGAGGTCTCAGCAATATTGGTAGAAATGATGCACTTTCTCACACCCGGGGGTGCAATGTCAAACACCTGGAGGTCAAGGTTCACACACAGAGAAATGAGACATATTTTATATACCCTTCAGATGTTTAGGGTTTTTAATGTTTTTCAAAGACGTCTCTTTTCTCAACAAAGCAAGTGAAAAAAAACGTAAATTGTGGAATATTATTACAATTTAAAATAACTTTTTTCATGTTATTTATTTCTATTCATGGCAAAGCAGAATTTTTTGCATCATTATTTGAGTCTTTAGTGTCACATGATCCTTCATAAATTATTCTAATATGCTGCTCAAGTAACATTTATATAACCATTATCAATGCTGAAAACAGTTTTGCTGCTTAATATTTTTGATATGCTTTTTTCAGGATTCTTTGACTAACAGAAAGTTCACAAGAACAGCATTTATTTGAAACAGAATCGTTATAAATGTCTTTACTGTCACTTTATGATAAACTGAATGCATCCTCGCTATTAATTTCTTTAAAAATGTGATGGTAAAAGATAAGTGCAAATAAGAACCCCTGATCAAAAGCTAATAAAAAAATACATCTAGTGCATAAAGATCAGAAGGAAACATGAATGAACCTGCTGTAGTGCAGAAGTACCTTATCCTGCTGGGCCAGAGAGAGGGTGCTGTGCAGAGGGAGGACGATCCAGCGCTGAGTGTGTGTGGCGTATGTCTGACAGGCCTCCTGGATGGTGGAGATCTCCGCCACTCCGCTGAGGAACAGCAGCAGGTCTCCTCTCTCCTCCGGCGGGTACCGCTGGTCAATACCCTGCAGCACACGCAGGTACGGCCGTGGGTCCAGTTTCTCCGAGCGGGACCCCTGCTCTTCTGGAGGAATGGGCTGGTAGATCACCTACACACATGCGTGGAAGAAACTGTCATTTCCGCAACAAATTCACTTAAAAAACAAACCTGTATTGAGAGCTGACCTGAATGGGGAAGAGTCTGCCTGGCACCTGCAGAACAGGTGCGCTGTTGAAGTAGCTGGAGAAGAGTTTGATGTTGATGGTGGCCGACATGAGGACCAGCCGCAGGTCTGGACGCAGGGGCAGAAGGGAGCGCAGCACTCCCAGCAGGAAGTCACAGTGCAGGTGTCTCTCGTGCACCTCGTCCAGGATCAGCACCTGGTACTGTCCCAGGGAAGCGTCCCGCTGGATCTGCCGGAGCAGGAGACCCTCGGTCAGGAACAGCAGTTTGGTAGCTGTGGTGCGGCTGGCCTCAAAGCGGATCTGGTACCCAACCTGAAGACAGAACGGACAAGACACTGTGTTTCCAGCTAACTCTCAACCAGTTTTCTCTGCCGTCATTCTTTAGCTCAGTCCGTTTACATTTTGTATGAATTGTGTTGTCATATATATTTTATTAATCACTTTTCTTTGAATACTGATTCTGTTAATGATTATAGCTATGTACATACAGAGTTATATTAATTAATAATTATATATATAATTAAAATATATTTATTAACTAGTTCCATAGTTGTTATTATAAGCCCAATCATAAGCATATATAATTATACTATATTGGTAAAACGATAAAATGAGTATTGTTTATATACATTACCAGTCAAAAGTTAACGAACGGTAAGATTTAAAAAAAAATTTGAATATGTTTTAATAATAAGGCAAAAAAAGTAACAATGTGAAATATTTATTCTATTTCTGACAGCTTTCTATTTGAATTAATTTTCAAATGTAATTTATTCCTCTGATCAAAGCTACATTTTCAGCATCATTACTTCAGTCTTCAGTATCACATGCTGATTTGCTTGTTTCAAAAAACAATATGCAAAAAGAAAATTACGTCTGTTAACATTTCAGAATTTCTGCATTCATTCCAACAACAGTTACGTACATTTTTGTACCTAATATTCATTTCCACAATGCCAAACGTAATGAAAATCCTCCTTTACTAAAACTATCAGTTGTTCTGAACTGAAGCAGGCTAACTCTATAGCTTGAGCTCTTGTTTATGAAAGTCACCTTAAATCACATCTTTTTGTGTAGATGACAGCTTTTGAAAGCTTTCTAAAGGGTCTGCTGTCAGTTTCTCAATGGTTTATTGGAAGTCGTCTAATTTATATTCAGTTATTAAATTAAAAAGGCTCTAACACTAAATTGCTATTCTTTTTTTCTATTCTGTTTTCTGAAACTGAGACTTGTTAAGACACTTGCATATAATTGCGTTTTCGTTGATTTTGATTGCTTCCATTATTTCTTTGGATAAAAGTGTCTGCTAAATGACTAAATGTAAGTGCAAAATGTAATTTCTGAACATTTATGTTGTGATAATAATCTACTAAATGGCAGAGACGTGTGCACCTTGGAGCCGTACTGGTTGAGGCTCTCAAAGCTGACTCTCTTGGCCAGTGAGATGCAGGCGATGCGGCGAGGCTGAGTGCAGGCGATGTGCTCGAACCCTGAGGCCAGCAGATACTGCGGCACCTGTGTGGACTTCCCACAGCCCGTGTCTCCAGCCACCAGCACCACCGGATGAGTCCGCACCAGCTCCACGATCCTGTCCCGGTACTGGAAGATAGGGAGGCTCTTCTGCTCCTTCCTCAGCTTGGACAGCTTGTTGAAGCTCTGCTTCTGGTTGAAGTCTAGGAAGTGGAGGAGGGCGAGACGGCAGTCTGTGATCTCCTGTCTGCCGGCTCCAGAGGGATCCCTGCGCCTCCTGTGATCTGATCCTCCCAGCCGCTCCTCTATGTCTTTGGAGCACACGGAGATGTTGATCCTGTACCTGGCATCATACTCCCTCGGAAGCCCCAGATCCACAGATCCAGACTTCTTCCTGTGTGACTCCTGTTTGCTGGATCTGGCGGCTGACATCTCTTTCTTGGCTCTGAATCTCTGGAAGCGCTCAAAGAAGCTCCAGAACTCCTTGTGTTCGGCGCTGCCCGTCTGGATGTAGTCGTGATGGCGGAAAAACACCTCGTCCAGCTGGGCTCGACACCGAGGACTGTCCCAGTCCCAGCTCCGACTCTCCTCTCGCTCATGGGACATCTTGAACCAGAGACGGTGCGATTCACTAGCGTGAACTAAGTTTGTGTAAATTAAACCTTCAATTACTTCCGGGTTTGCAACGCACAACTGTCCAGTTATTTAGAATTCATTTCAAATTACCATTGTTCATATTTATAGTGCAGCGTTAACATGAGAGGACCGTTTCTGGTCCGTCTGTGTTTACAGTCCGGATACCGCGCGACAATACATTATAGTTCCTACAGCAAAAACTCAGAAATACTAATTGCTATGAAAAAACAAACAAAACAAAAAAACCACACATACTATGGATGAAAAATGTTTTTGGAGTACAAAGAAGCATGCATCTTACATTAGTATATTTATCAAAAATCGTTTTTTCCCAACAGTGTCCAGTAAAATGGACATTAAATAAGCTTTTGAATTTTTGAAAACACGTTTTTTTTAATTATCTCAAAGTAATTAAGTAAGTGAAAGTGTGTAAACAAAATTGCTTTCATACGAAATAAAATAATCACCACACATACCACAGGGGTATTAACTGAGGAAAACAAACTTAATTTTGGTTAAACTTGGTGAAATTGAAAGTTAAAGGAAATGGATGATTTAAAAAAAAAAAAGGAAGAAAAGGTTACAAAATAATTGTCCATTCACAGATGTGTAACTCTTGAAAAACTGTATTGTTCAACACTATTAACAATGAAATAACAGAATGGGTATATTATTGACTGACAATGTCTGAAATGTCTGTTAGACTGTATTTGAAGTTTTCAAACAATCTTCTATAGGGAGAAAATGAATGGAATTTGTACTTCTAGTATCGTTTTGTCGCACTCTTTTAGTAAGTATTACACTTATTTCACACTGTATTAATCAAGATACACATTTTATTTGTAAAAGGTTGCAGAAATTGTGAATGAAACATTGTTTTGTTTTTCTAAATTTATTGAAATCCCTGAATCAAATTTAAAGCGCTCCAGACTCTTGATTTCTTTTCAAGTGTTTCCACGTGTAACTCAAACTTTAAAATCACATTACATACATACATACAGCACAAAAATCATGGAAAGACTTATGATGTTCACATTTAAGCACGTGAGTGTTACACTAGAAACACACACTCCTTGAACCAAAGAAGGCTGAAGGTACAGACTAAAACAAGCTAAATCTAAAAAAGCTTCACTTTAAGAAAGTAGTCACTAAAAACCACAAAACCGTTAAAAGGAGAAAGTAAGACATTTATTTACATATCTTTAGACAGAATAAAACCCTCAAACCGCTCTCCTTTTAAAATATACAAATGTATAAAGCAATTGTTAGACAAAAAAAAAAAAACAGGTCAAAAAGTTCATCCCTCTCTTCAGCCAAGCTATGCTGGGTTATTCCATGTATGTTATTAAAACATATGTGACCTGAGAAAACAAAACAGTTCATAAAATTTCTTCGAGCTATTTATACTCCTGTCTTCTCCTTGATCCAGGCCCTGAATTTTGGCACGTTTGTGTAGATGCCTGGCTTGTTTCTGCGAGCACAGCCGTCCCCCCAGCTCACCACTCCCGCCAGGTACATACGACCATTTGTTAAAAAAGTCATAGGACCGCCAGAATCACCCTAAGGAAAGAAAAAAAGGGGTTATTTAGATACTAAAATGTGAGCGAACAAAGAAAAATAAGGAGAAACAGTTAAATAAAATGGCAATTAAATTAAGGACGACCAATATAAAAATTCTGCAAATAATTAAAAAGCAGATCATTATTGTTATTTTATGATAAATAACCAATAAAATGGCAGATATTAAAAGTCTATATTTTTTTGTCTGAATGCATAGATTTTAAAATTATGGTTAATACCAAAAAACCCATATTTAATTTCCATTTTATGGTCTATAACCAATAATAGGCTGATATTAAAAGTAAACAATTGTTTCTAAATTTTCTACACATTAAACCGTATAAACAAAAATTATTCATTTTAAATGCTTTATGAGTGGACTGAAATTAACATTCTGGTTCATATCAAAATTAAATATAAATTACAACATTGATAATAATTGTATATTGTATGATAACCGCTAAAAGGCCAATTTTAAATTCAATGTTACATAAAAAAATAAAACTATAAAGTAAAACACAAACATTAAATTAAAATGCCTCAATTGAATTTTGGCATTGCATCACTATCTAAAATTAGGGATGCACCAATGTATCGGCCACTGATATTTATCGTCTGATTTTTCCTACATTCACAACAATCAGCATATTGGCTATATAAGGAAAAAAGCTAACATAACTAACCGATGGTTTACTAATTAACTGAATGAAGGCACTGAGCTGTTTATTGTCTGTTGCATATTCCTAGCGCTGCTGTCTGCACTTTAATGCTAATCAATAAAGAAAAGACAAAAAATAAATAAATAAGAAAAAAAAACGCTTTCTATTCTTGACTAAATAACTTTTGTAAATTGATAAGTGTAGCGGACCTCATCTGAATAATCAAAACTTTTCTGATGTTTTATTATGTTTATTGCGTCCTTTTTCATTCCAAAAATCACCATAAGACCTAAACAAAACACAGCACGTTAATCATAATGTATGTTTTAATAAAGAAAAATCAATATGTATTTAATTTATGAAGTGAAGTGTTATTTTTCATTTGTTTACTTTATCTCTGTATCTGAAAACTGTTAAACCTACCTAAAAAGCACTGTTTATATAATATGCATCTTTTTCTGTTTTATTTATGTAGGCCTGCTGAATGTTAAATGGATTCAATTCATGTTTATTATAAATTATTAGAGCCCTACTGATATATCGTTTTGCCAATATTATCAGCTGATATGAGCCTGTCGCCGATAAATCGGTATCTGGGCGATTAAATTCGGCCCAGCGCTGACCGATCTAGCGATCCACGGGGGCTAGCGACGCGCAGACTGAGGCGTTCGAGAAGGCTCCTCGAGCTAAAAGGACATGTCCAAATTTGGTGGACATCCACCAGCATGTTCACGAGATGACACCAGTCAACACTTTCCCTTCAGTAAGGTGGTTTCTTGTTCAGAGAGGAGCATTCAAACATTGTCTTATTCGACTGCAAGTGCACTGCAAAGTGGACTTCACATGAAATTCCGCCATGATTCCAGTTACAAGGGAACGTACACATTATATTAATACACGTCATAGAGCAAATAATGTTCAGCTGCGTTTCCCTGCGTCTCTCACTCACGCATCTCTCTCACATACACGTGCACACCGCGTCTCCATGAGAACGAGTGTTCGACGACGAAAGCAAATTCGCGGAAGGTATGGAATTACATTTGTTTCAATAATAATGAACAAAACTTTATAAAACTGAACGTAACTTTTTCAGAAACTATCAAAAATATGCCATTACAAAAGAAGAAAAAAGAAACAATGAAAATGAAAAAAATTAACTCAGTCGCACAAATTTAACATGCTCTTCAAATATGCTTCATTCTTTGTTAATGATTTTCAAACATTTTTCTTCACTAATCGTGGATTCTGTATTCATTGCCACAGATTTCGCTTACGGTTCGCAGTTTTTCGTTTGGTGTTTTGACACAAACCTCTCATGGGGGTGGGGTTAACAGTGATCTACTCTGATTGGATAGTGAGCTTTTGATGGACAGGTGCTCTCTGACCGGGAAGTACAGATGGCACTCAGTGGCGCGCATATTGGAAAGCTCTCATGATTGTGATTTGTATTACTAAATATGTAAATAATATTTGTCTTTCGAACGGCTCAGTCTGTATAGATGAGCTCTTGTCCTTCAAGGCAGCTTGAAGTAAGCTTGTGTTACTGAATGACAATAACAACCCACAACAAACTGTAACACACTGTAACATGAAAAACCTGTATCGATGTTACTTCAGTAACACAAGCTTACTTCAAGCTGCCTTGAAGGACAAGCGGAGGAGGAAGATGATGCCGCTCCGTGTCTCTGTCTCCTGAAAGCTCATCTTTACTGAGACGATCGAAGGTCAAATATTATTTATACATTTAGTAACACAAGGCATATTGCATACATATTGCATACAAATCACCGCGAGAGCTTTTTTTTTCTTTTTCTATTTTTATTAATGCATAGAACAAAAACATACAAAGGTATAAACATACATCACGTACACCACGAAAAAAAAAATCAAAAAATTAAACAAGGAGATCAAAGGCAGAGCAAATCTAACAGTCCTTATAGCTTTCTTATTATTAGATACTGAGATTACATTCAAATAGTTTTCCATTTCTTTCAGAAAACACAGAAGACCGGTTTACAGTTGGAGAATTTACATTTGTGAATGTGAAATTTGTTTAGGATTTTTTTTAAATCATAACAAAACTGGTTATTTTCGTTTGTGGGGTCAGAGTCATAATACCCAAATATAATGTTTTTCATATTTACTGAGAAGACTTGCAAAATCTTACACTTGACAAATACACCGATATCATCCCAAAGTTTCTGAATGTAGGGACATGACCGAAATAAGTGTACAGTTTCTTCAGAACTCGAACAAAAAGAGCATGTAAGATCAATGTCAGATTTAAATCTTTGTATAAACTTCTTTACAGGGTAGAACCTGTGAATGAGCTTAAAATAAATGTCTTTCACTTTGTCTGTAAAAAGAATTTTTTGCAGTAGAGACCAGATTTAATCACCACAAGAGTTTTGCAATATGCGCGCCACTGAGTGGCGTACTTCCCGGTCAGAGAGCACCGGTCCATCAAAAGCTCACTATCCAATCAGAGTAGATCACTGTTAACCCCACCCCCACGCGAGGTTTGTGTCAAAAGACCAAACGAAAAACTGCAAACCGTAAGTGAAATCTGTGGCAATGGCCACGATTAGCGAAACCGAAATCTTTGAAAAACTTAAACAAAGAATCAAGCATATTTGAAGAGCCTGTTAAATTTGTGCGACTGAGTTCACTTTTTTCATTTTCATTGTGTTTTTCTTCTTTTGTAATGGCATATTTTTGATATTTTCTGAAAAAGTTACGTTCAGTTTTATAAAGTTTCGTTCATTATTGAAACAAATGTAATTCCATAGGAAGGCTGGTATCTCGTGAACACCTTTACACAATCACGCATTAAAAAGAGGTATACAAATACTTTTTAATTCTGAATATAATTTTGTCCGTGTGTTAATGTCGATCTGAGAAGGGATTGCTACATTAGAAAGTTAACTAGTCACAATTTTGAAGTCAAATGCATTTGGGTTGTCGATGTCAAAACACTATATAAGCTGTGATTCAAATATTAAACAATGTTATGTCATTTGTTTATTCTTACTCTGAATGTTTGCTGCTTCAATCCAGATGAGTAGGCTATTGTATAGGGTAAATATAGTATAGATTGTGAAAATTGTACAGCTGTGGTATTTGTATAGGCTGTGAATCCTGTATAGGTTATTGTTTGACTGAAGTAAAGCCATTTCTCTCTTTCTCACCCATGCACACTCACACCCACACGGCACACAAAAAAAATTGAAAAGCTTTATTTCAAGGTTTTTTTTGGGGGGGGGGGTTATTTGTCATGTTCTTTTCTCAGATTGAGGTCCCTGACAATCTGACAGAAATGTCTTGTTGTGGCTCAAAAATAGGTTGAATACATGCGGTTCATGTATGTCTTCTTTAGTCTGTTGGCTCTTTAGGTTTTTTTACTGGCACACGTCACTTAGACATTTTGCACTTACTGTGGAGTGTTGAGACATATTTGTGCCCATATGTAAATTTTATGTACTGGCTTTATTTTTGAATGAACATTTTCAAAAAATTGTATAATATTTTTATTGAGTTATTACACAATACTTTTTCAGACATTTTTGAATCTTGCCCCAACAAATAATCTAAATTACAAAAAAGACTAAAACTAATAAAAACTAAACTAAAACTAAGCATTTTCAAAAACTAAAAACTAAACTAAACTAGCAAACCCAGTTTAAAAACTAATTAAAATTAAACTGAATTTGAAAACAAAAAGTCAAAACGAAAATGAAAGGGTCCAAAGTTTTGACTGGTACTGTACTATAATATACACAAAGAATATCGGTGCTATATCAGTATTGGTCTTTTGTACTCTCTAATATCGGTATCGGCACCAAATTATTTGATGATGCAGCAATAAAATTGCTAGTATAATTTAATGCAGGTGTTTTAGAACTTTGCTGATTTAAAACATGATCAAAATACTATATTGATGCCAAAATTTATAATAAAAGAGGAAGTATCAAATATCGGTATTGGCCACTAAGAATCCTATTGGTGCATCCTTAATTAAAATATAAGTGATTTTAAGAGAGCACGGTAAAAAGTGATCTAAATCTGAAAATAGGGAACATTTGCATTGATAAGTGAATATGTTGACCAAAACTGGTATTGTAATAAATAAATAAAAATCTGTATTACTGATCACTAAACCAAACAACGAAATAAACAGAAATAAAACTATACATGGTTTGAAAGAGCAATTGTATGTTTAAAGCACTTAAAGTGTGGTTCTGCTCCAGTGAAAATAGACTTTTAAGCAGCGTATGAAACCCACCTGGCAAGCATCCACTCCTCCTGTCAGAACGCCTGCACACGTCATGCGAGATGTGATCTGTCCATTCATTAGTTGATCACACACTGTGCTGTTGATGATGCGAACATTTGCTTTCTGCAGCACAGCTGCTCCAGCGCCTGAAATACACACACCAGTTACTGAATGGTTTTAGTTACAATATTTCTAAATATTTGTTAACATTAGTTAGTCAGAATACAACTATTCATTGCTAGTTCATGTTCGCTGAGTCTAATAAATAATATACAACTTTTTGTTTTTAAAGTGTATTAGTAAATGTCAAAATCAATTAACTAATAACATTAAGATGCTATAGAAATAAATGCTTTAGAATTATTTTTCATTGTTAGTTCATGTTAACAAATGGAACGTTAGGGCAAAGTGTAACTAATGAAATAGGCTTTGTGAAAGGTATAAAGCATCATTGTGTAGTTCTTTTACTGACCCCCTTCTCTGGTGGCACCCCACCCGGTGATAGTGACTGTTTCACCAGCCGGGAAGACGTCAGTGGCAGTGGGCAAGCAAATGGGTTGAATGGTTGCACCGTAGGTCACAGGTGAGTCCAGCTCCATCAGAGCGATGTCATTGTCATAGGTGTAGTGGTTGTAGTATGGGTGAGGAATGATTTGTTTTAGGAATCTCTTTGTTGCCTGCTGTTTATCTTTTTGTTTGTGGAGACCTAGGTATGCTTCCCATGTTCCTGGCTGACCATATCTGTGAATTCATCAGATGTACAGACATTAATGTTTTCTCTGCCATCCTAAGTGTCTTGAGTAAGAAATGTAACGGATCGATACAAGTTTAAAGGGTTCGTTCACCCAAAAATGAAAATTTGTCCATGTTTTACTGACCCTCAAAGCATCCTACGTCTATATGACTTTCTTCTTTCAGATGAATCCAATCTAAATTTTAAAACTTGTCCTTGCTCTTTCAAGCTTTAAAATGGGAGTAGGTGGGTGTTTTTGTTCAACAGTCCAAAAGAAGTCAAATAAAGCATGCGCAACCATAATAAAATGTGTCTCGCACACAAAAAAAGTATTTATAACATTTTAAATATGGATATTTCTCTTACAAAAATGCATGGATTTTTTTTCACCACTTTGGAGCCATGGGAGGCATGTTTTATTACAGATGCGCATGCTTTATTGGACTACTTTTGGACTGTTGAACAAAAATGCCTGCCTACTCCCACAATTTTATATATAACTTCAATTGGATGTGTCTGAAACAAGAACGTCATGTACACCTAGGATGCTTTGAGGGTGTGTAAAAAAACATGGGCTTATTTAATTTTTTGGGTGAACTAACCCTTTAAGACTTTACTGATTAGATTAAATCTACATTAAAAAACGTTTTTTTATTTGTTATTTTAGCTGATAAGATGTCCTGTATCTGTGTACAGCAGTGCATTGAACCACAGACAAAACAATGTTTTACACAAGACACAAGCATATTTTTAACAGCTAGAGGTCCAAAAGTTACATAGTGTAGCTTTAATGTACATGTTATTTTTTCAATCTAAGTGGCAACATACCAAACCGAGATACTAGAACTTCTCTGAAATTTTGCTATTCAATACAAAGAAGTTACATTTTTACATTATAATTTCTATAGACAGCTATTCTGCACACCAAGACAGTTTGTTTGAAGGAAAATACAGTAAAACCAGTGAAATTGTTAAATAATTTTACCATTTAAAATAAAATGTTAATAAAATGTATTCCATTTTAATATTTTTTGTAATTTATTCCTGTGATGGCAAAACTGAGTTTTCGGTGTCAGAAATCCATCTAAATATGCTGATTTGCTGCTCAAGAAATTTTATTTCTCGTTATTATAAATGTTGAACACAGTTTTTGCTGCTCAACGTTTTTGTTGAAATCATGATATACTACCATTCAAACATTTGGGTCCAGATTTAAAGATTAAAAAATAGAGAGATTAATATTTTTATTCAGCAAGGACACATTAAATTGATAAAGAGACAGTAAAGACATTCATAAGATTCTATTTCAAATAGATGTTGTTCATTGAACTTTCTAGTCATCAAAGTATTCTGAAAAAAGGATTGTTTTAAATAAAAAAGCACCATTAATAAAAGATAACTACAAAGCATGATTTTTGAATAATCCCCGAAGACATAGTATGATGTTAAAAATTCAGCTTTGATCACAGCAATAAATGCCATTTTAAAATATATTAAAATAGTTAAGTTATTTAAAAATGTAATAGCATTTTACTGTATATATAATCAAAAACCCAAGCCTTGGCGACTTCCTTCATAAAAAAAAAAAAAAAGTATCCTATTTAGAAATTAGAAATCCTATTTAGTGCAAACTTTTGACCTATAGTGTAAGAGTCCAAGCAGTTTTTGAGGCCAGAAATGTTTCGTTAATGGAGCGTTTTTTCAAGTGAAAGTTATAGATTGAAGAAAGAAAAAAGAAACAAAAAGAACATTTACTTGGTTTTGGCATCATCTTGTACGCAGTGGGCAGCCGTCACAAGCCATCGTTCACTGATGATGGATGCACCGCAAACATGTGCTACGTTTTTAATGTGCAGGCTGACCTGCCATGGGAACTCGCCCTCATCTGCTTCCTGTCCACCCACAATTCGAGACTTGGAGAAAGCCCTCTTACCACAGTCTAGAAGAGAAAGAAAGAGCGAGAGAACACTTAAATCAAGATTAAACAATGCAGAATATGTGGTGAAGAACAGAGAAAGTAGATTCCACCCACCACAGCTAGATTCATCCGAGTTGTCGCCACAGTCATCTTGTCCATCACACACAGGGTTCTGTTTTGTGATACATTTGCCATTATTGCACGCAAATGTTGAGACTTTACAAATATCTGTAAGACAGAGAGACATGCAATGAGAAAGAATGTAGAGAAGGAAACTGCTCTCGAAAAATATCTCTCAAAATATTTTTGAATACAATAATCAACAAAAATAGCACTAAAATAAATAAACGGGCTTGTATTATTCTTTATGGAACATATCATCACCTCTCGTACAGCCTTCTTCATCTGAGCCGTCTTTACAGTCTTGTTTCCCGTCACACTTCAGCTTCTCTGAGACACACTGATTGTCCGTGCATTTAAATTCTCCAACCTTACACCCTGCCAGAGAAGAGAGCATCTATGTTAAACCAGGTAAGGATGTGTTTTTGAGTGGGAGAGAATGAAGAAGAGAGAAGACAGAAGCTGGTAGTCGTAACAAACAAAAAGTTACACTTCTCCATTGTACAATCTGTTGTGTTCAGCGTGACCAGTGCCTCACTGTGCTGAGATAGCCGATGTGAAGCATGATGTTTTATGTCGATGCTACAAAGCCTATAAACTAAAAAATAATATTTCAGCATCCAGATACATCACAAATATCTAAACATTTGAATTTGTGTTAGGCGGTTTCATCAGTTTCATCTTAAATTAATTTGTTTTTGAATCAACGTTTTTTATAGCCTTAACGCATAGCCTTAACTTTAGAGGATTTGTTATGGAGAGAAACCAATAACTGTGTTTATAATGTTTGTAAACATTATTACTGAATGTAATAATAAAGCTACACAACGTGAGCCTATACGCAACTTTTTTTTTTTTCACTCTCAAAACACAATCTTATTCAAGTAGCGTTTTTTTAACAATGCAGCAAACCTATTTAAATCTAAAACAATACTTGAATGTTTTTTAAAAGGTCTTAATTTAATGTTTATTTTGTTTAATACCCTACTTTTGGCCAAAAACAAGAAAAGATAATACTGTAGCTATTCACACACATCTCTTATTTTTTCTTTTTGAGTAAAGATAACATAACAAAAATAACATTATTAACCGGTATTCCTTCTACTCAAACTCCTGGTTTCGTAACAGGAATAATACAGAGGAACACAGGAACAGAAATGTAAAAATACTGATTCTGCTTGGAGTGAACAGATTAAATTTTTTGTTGTTTCAAGCTTTGATAGAAATATTGATTTTTTGTTACATAATTTGTCAAAAATGTCAGTTACAATGCAGACAACACACAAAAACTGAAGGGGTGACACCACAGGACATCCGCAATGGAGGAAAAACATACATAAACTTGTGAAAAGATATATACCTACGTTGAAATGGCAAATGAGAATGTAAGAATAACTTATATTGTTATTCAAGATTAACATTTTGTGGATAGAAGCTACTTAGGTTTAATTGATTATACATATGGCGTTTTTTTTTTTTTGAAAATTTCATTTAAAATGTATCAAATATGAGCATTCAGTTAGCATAGCATAATGGCATTGTTAACTAATTTCAAATTTTATTTACATATAGTCATTTAGCAGATGCTTTTATCAAAAGCGTTTTACAACTGAGGACAATGGAAGCAATCAAAAACAACAAAAGAGCAATGATATACAAGATCTATAACAAGTCTCAGTTAGCTTGACACAGTACACCTTCAAGTTTTTAATAATATAATAAATAAAATGAAAACAGACAGAATAGAAAAAGAAAGCAAGCTAGTTTTAGGTCTTTGTTGCTTTTGTTAATTGTATAATAAATGAAAATAAAACAGAATACAAAAAGATTAGAAAGCTAGTAAGCTAGTTTTTTTTTTAAGAAAACAAGCAGCAAATAAATAGAGTTCAAGTCTAAAAAGGAAAAGTGATTTTTGATGAGATGTGTTTTTAGCAGATTCTTGAAGATGCTCGGATTGATTTGGGAAGGAAACTTTTAAATTTTAGGAAATTTTGGAACTTTTTTATGCTTTATATATTCTTCAGAGTCCCCCTGATTAAACTAGAAATCTAAGTGAATAAAATACTGATTTCCTGGTAGAAATAGTGATTAATATTTTAAAAAGCCCATAAATGCTACATCTATGCTGTCTTGTATATTGAATGTTACAGAACCAATGAGTGTTCATGTCTTTTCCCTATATTGCCTACGGAGACAGTATTCCTCAAATTTAGATTCATAACAGAGGGTAAACTGAAATAAAAGACAGGAGAGAAAGGAAAGCAGAAAAGGGTCCTACCACAATTAAGTTCATCTGTGCCATCTCCACAGTCATCTACTCCATCACACCGCCAGAACATCGGCTTACAGATCCCAGTTTTGCACTGGATCATGCTGGCATCACATTCTGAAATCCACATTCAAACTCTGTATATCTGAACTCAAACTCATATTCAGAGAGCAAGCGTGCAATTCTGTGTGTGAATTTAAGCTCTTACGACAGCTCCTCTCGTCTGTGCCGTCACCGCAATCGTTCCAGCCGTCACAGCGCAAGTCTGGTTTTATACAGCGTTTGTTGTTACACTGGAACTGCTCCGGGCAAGCTGAGAGATTCAGAAACTGAATTTACTTTTTAATGTTCACACTGACACCACTTTAAAAACTGGCATCAATTAGTCAATTTTTTCTATCTAAGGTCAGACTGCTACTAAAATAATGAAAGTTTTTTACTTACGGTCAGAGGGGTCAAAGACCTCATAAGTGGCGCTGAAACCTCGATCTACTTCTGATGAATCTGATTTGAACACAACCGTCACCTGGTTACTGCTGACTGGAACCATGGTATTAGCAGGCAGCTGCCCACACAATGTGCTGCGAAGAAACAAACAAAAACGTTGAACTTGTGTATGAAATCTCAAAATAAATGATATAAAGATATTTAGACATGTTTAGACCGAGAGGAATATCCAAAAGTGAATAGTCCAATGCTGTCATACGCTTTATCAGAACTCTTGGAGGAACATCATCCAGCCAATCAGACTGAAGGACCAGAACTAAATATTGTACAAGAGTCAATTCTGTAAAAAATGTCTAATTATAAATTTCTGTTTTACAGTGTTAATTTACTGACCTTTTACCAACAATCTGCACACTATCTCCTGGGCAATTTACAGTCTGTGTAGAAACCATGAACTTGGGGAACTTCAGCTTGATGAATTTACCATTAGGAACCTTTAAACAACAGAGATGGATATAATGCTGTTATAAAAGTGGTTAAGCATGACAACGACTGGTTCAAAATGTGTGTTTTGGTCTTACCTCGATGTCCCACTGACATGTGGTGCTGGGTGGGTAATAACTGGGAAAGTTGGGTGATTGAAAACTACCGGAGGATCCACCCAATTTACCCCCACATGCAACTTCTGTTGAAAGGGGAGAACCAGTGAGAGAGGCTCAACATTTCAGAGTGAAGCATGCAGTACTATTAATCAGTCAAGAATGTTGTTAATAAGCCAGCCAGGATTCATTTTTACCGCTGCTATCTCGACTGATTTGAGTCACACTGGCTCTGAAACCAGGAAAATTCTCGTCTTCGTCGGTTACCAAGGTGACCAACATAACATTCCGGGACGAGATGAAGGATAAAGGATTACTGGGAGAATAAAATCCACACTTCCTGTTTAAGAGAGAAAGAACCTTGCATTAAAATGCCTTACAGTTGCATATACAGCCACCAGACGGAGCTACATCCAAAAACACAACTCACTCTGCCATGAGGAACTGGTCCATGGTGACCAACGAGTCATACACTCTCACAAAGTCATTTGAACAGTTTTTTTCCAGGTTGAAGGTGTCAAAAGTCAACTTCAGCACGTGGCCTGGGTCTCCCCGAAGCTGCCACTGCACAAAGGAGTTTGGACTGTAAGGTTGGTCAGGGAAACCCGGTGATGTAATGATCTCTTCAGCAGCAGTCCTGGTTTGCTGGGTGAATCTCGCTGGACATACAGAAAACAAAAGGTTAATCTAACACATTTATTATTGGATACATGTGTGAATGTGCTTAGGGAATACAGTCCTGTTCCAAAACCTAATGAACTTTGGTCCCTATGATTTCCACTAAGTGACATAAAAGTGGAAATCAATGTATGTTTGACAAAATGAGAGAGTATTTCAGCACTTAATTTGGTAAAACTACCATTAGATGCACAACCACCAAAATATTTTTTTTTACTTGAATTGTTGACAGAAATGTATTACTACTGTTCGATAGAATTGAGTTCCCAAATTAATAACAACAACAATGCAGCTTATTTATGAAGGAATATTAACATATTTCAATGATGTTTTACTTTAAACCGTAATCAGTAACAGCCTTTCTGACATCTATGATAACTTTACTTGCTTTCTATGGAGGCAGCTCACTAGGTTTTGGAAAAGAGAGTATATGACAGACATAAGTATCACAATACTCACTCCTAGCTTTTGAGAACAGACGTGTGTCCAGAGCTGTTAAGGAAAGATTGACACAGTTATGATTGATATTTAAATGATAATTTTTTAAAATTATATTTATACATCTGATTACTGTTGCACTGTTTGTAAGTTTGTAAATTTGTTTCTTTAATCAAGGTTCAATAATTGAATGTATAACCAGCAGTGAAATGCGGCATCATTTTGGTAATGCAAAGTTTCTATATAGGACCTAGACATGCTTTAATGAGATCCATTAATCCAAGAGTATTACCTGAAGACACAACGTGCTCAAAGACCAGGGGACCTTGTTGAACTCTGCGAACTTTGTTGTTATACATTTCATTCAATTTACTCACAGCCCGATCCACTGCTGCTTCCTGTCCCACTGGAACAGCAAACTCTGACTCATAGTAAGCGATTACACTGCCCTCACTGCAGAGAGACAGACAGACAGAATGAGATTAAAACAGCTGAAAATGTCCATCTAGGATGTAGATGAATTTGTTTCTTCAGTGATGTATCATTGCATCACTTGCTCAGCACAGCAGTGGATCCTCTGCAGTGAATGTTTGCAGTCAGAATTAGAGTCCAAACAGCTGATAGAAACATTTTGGGTAATGAACAAACGCATGTTTTTAATCAGATGTTTGGACACTCATTCTGACGGCACCCATTCACTGCAGAGGATCCACTGGTGAGCAAATCTATGTTTTCATGTAAACGTACCTGAAGGCTATAACTTTGGAACTAATGTAATGTTTTGATAGTTCTGGAGCTTCCGAGTACAATGATTTCAGCTAAGTATGAATAAAAAAAAACTACATTAAATACAATTTTCACTATCATTGCTATAAATAAAAAATTGTTTCAATAAATTTGTTTCTCACCTGAGCCATGACTTTGTTTGCCAGGTCTTTAAACTCTGTACTGTCCTGGTTTTTATATGCCTCCACAAACTGTTCATTTGTTATCTTAAGTGAGCCTGTGTAAATCTTCTGTAGTTTCAAATCTTTCCGGACTGCAGACACCAGGAAGACATGAACCAATAAACACACGATCAGCACCATCATGACTGACACCGGTAACAGTGTTACCCCTGTTTCACACCGCAAGCGTGAGTGGCGCGCGGGCAGCGCATATTTTTTCGGCGTCCATGTTAATCAATGAGTGCATTCACACCGGGACCAGGAGCAGCGCGTGAGCGTCAAGCAGGAGCGTCGCGTGAACAGCAGTGAAGCGGGGGTTTCGGCGTCCGGTCTATTTTTGCTGTGCTGCTCACGCTCAATTAAAGTGAAAGCACACGTTTGATGGAAAAATAAATATGATTTTACACAAAACTTATTAAAAATGCACAGAATAAGCATGTCAAGAGTTTTAACAACAACGACAATGTCTAGTGTTTTAACAATTATGCCAGAAAAGAAAATTAAGTATAACAAATATATATTTACCCATTTAAACTTTTTAATTAATCGTTTTGGGTGAAAGTATGGTGTATTGTTATAAAAACAAATGTTGAAAGAATTATACTCATTGTTTGAAATGGTTATATTTTCTGCCGAACACGCTTTGCAGTCGCTGCTGTGATGCAGTTTATACGCTTCCAGTGTGAATACTCGCAAGAGTCTGCTGCTGCAGTGACGATGTAGTTGCGCAGACGCGCTGCTCGTGCACCGCTCACGCTTGCAGTGTGAAACAGGGGTTATGCTGTCTGTGGCTGCAGCTCTTACTTACAGTGGAAATGCCAGACCAGAAGCCCAACGATCAAAGCCAAAACGGCTGCCAAGATCACCAGAGCAACAATGATCCCAACTTTCCCAGGGCCCCTCTTCTTCTCCAGCTTTTTATTATCCGATGCTGGGCAAGAATGTGACAGCTTGGTCCCAGTCCTTGTCCTGAACACAAAAGAGGCAAAATACATTTTACTCTTCTCTGTAAATTTAACTACATAAAAGTCAGTTCGAAGAGATAAATAAAAAATGACACTTGCGGTACACATATCCTCAACAGAATAAGATTTTGATTGAGACCAGAAAATAAACAGTAAACTGCATAGCTTTTTTGACAGAATAAGCACAGATTCATAGGCATTATATAAGAGCAGCATGAGAACACTTCCCTAGACGCTCATACTGCTCCGCACTTCAAAGTCTACATGGGCTTTGTTTTCAGAGAAGGAGAGAGAGGCAATGTCTCCATTTTTATAAAACAATCATTTTTATGAAGCAATGACATCCATCATAGATTTCTGAAAGTTATGAGTTGTGAAACTTAGGACTGCTTTTACTTTTAAATGTATATACTAATTATTGTAATTCGTTCTTTAACAATACAAAACATTAAATGAATGCTTTTATTCAGCGAGGATGATTGATCAAATGTACCAGCATAATGTTACAAAATATTTATATTTTAAATAAATGCTGATCAAAGAATGATGCTGAAAGTTTTAATTTAAAATTTTTAATATTATTTCACAAGATTACTGTTTTACTGTATTTGTGAATTTTATCTATGCCGATTTAATCCGATAAACTGACTGAATCATGAAAAGTGGACATGACAAGAATGAAACGTACTAGAAGTGAGGTTGCAGTAGTTAGTAGAGGAAAATAGACCAAACATACTCAATTACACCAGCAATAAGTATTAAGAATGTAAGCAGTGTTGAGTTTAAACCAAGACACAGCACACTGAATACACAATACAGTCTGATGATGGAAGTAAAAGGCATGATAGGACATGCTAGTCCATGTGGTTAGAGCAATTGTTATGAAACCAGTGGAGAAACATCAAAAGCTCAATATATTTGCAGAACACAACAATTATTTTTGTATTCAATGAATACTAGTATTAACTTTCAATAGGCTTTTAAGAATTGCATTTCAGTAAATACTCTTAAATTTATGTGTAAAATCAGTTGATTAAAATAAAAGGACTTTGGGACAAAACAGTGTTTACACTTAATGTAAAGTACACTATATCAAAAGTCAGGGGTTCTCACTGAGACTGAATTTATTTGATCAAAAATACAGTAAAAACTGCAATATTGTGAAATATCATTACAATTTAAAACAAGTTTTTAAAAATGCTATTTATTCCTGCGATTTATTTTAATCATTATTCCAGTCTTTAGGGTCACATGATCCTTTAGAAGTCATTCTAATAAGCTGATTTGGTGGACAAGAAACATTACTGTAATGTCTGTAATGTTAATGTTATTGTAATGTTTAAAATAGTTGTGCTTCTTAATATTTTTCATGGAAATTGAGATGAATGTAATTTACGAGTAGTTAAAAATTTTTAACAACTTAAAAGTCTTAAAGGTACAGGTTGTAGGACCTGACACTAGAGAGCGCACTACCAAAACAATAACAATCGCGTGGTTTCATGAAGCTAAGAAGGAGCATGGAATGATGGGATTTGTTGTCTTCTACCCAACCACTGATGGCCATCAATTAGACGGAAAGATAATTCATGGATTTAACGCAAATTCAACGATTTGCGTGAGTAGATTACATACAAAGATGCTATCAGACTATGGATCAGACACGTCCTTGCACGGATCTAGAGGCGCAATGCCCCGCGTTTGGCACGTATGCCCCATAATACTGATCTTGTTTATCGTTACAATAGCATACGTTTTCTGTAAAGATATGAATCAAAACAACTCACCTGTCGAGTAAAACACAAGTGAGATCAGCATCTCTTTCTATTTGAAGTTTGTTGCGAAACTACTTCCGCATTTGTCCATGACACTGTTGTCATGTGGTTTTTACATCAGTAAAGGCGGTAACAAAGGGTAACTAACGTCATTGACAGGCGACTGCACTGCCCCGTGTCACTGTTTAGAATGGGGATTTTCTCATGATTTACAAGTAGTTGAAAACATTAGAGATAGTGTTAGTAATCATCTGGACAAAATATATAACACTAGCCTAGTGGTTTTTGGATATTTTACTGCAAATATCTTACAAATTGTACCTTAAACTGTCATTTTAATGCATCCTTACCGAATAAAAGTATGAATTCAAAAAAGGTTTTACTGACCCCAAACTTTCGAAAAGTGTACTTTGCTCACTATGAAACACTTGCCTACAACTGTCTTTCATAAACATTGGTTGTCCAGTTATCTCAGACTGCCGTCACATGACACGGTTCATGACCTACATTCTACTTCATTTGTATCAAAAAATGTGCCAAGACAAAAAGTCCCACCTGAGCTTGGATTCATGGAATAATTGGAAACATTTATGAAACAAAGACTTTGGATTTTCTATTAACGTGCAGTGAAGCCAAATAAAAACTGCCAGTCCCCAATGAGATTTTCAAGGACATGTTTAAAGAGTTTCATTGTCTGTGTAGTTTCCTCTTTGCCACAGATTTAAGAACAATGACCAGGATGTTCTAATGCCATTTAAACTTAAATTAATTTTATCATATTTACAAACTGTGATTAGAATAACCGTTCATCTTCCAATCAGACCTGCCTTTGGTGTGAACTTAAGACATTTAAGTCAATGAGCATTGAAAGTCTAGCTGTAAATGAGTGAACTAAAACTGAGTTAAGTGGTTAACATTCATTCTATGATGACATGCATGATGCATGAAAACAGCTGATCACTGCTGAATAAGTGGGATATCCCGGAGTCATTTTCAGGTTTCGTCTGTGTGGGTGTTGGCTCATAGTAAAGCGTACTGAAGTAAGCATGTCGCAACAGATCAGTGGAATGCGTGCATCTCTACACACACCACACAAATATACAATAACATGCTGTGGTGCGGATCATTCAACTCAAAAATGAGTCATGAAGGCATTGAAACATCAGTCCCTCTTATGTGCACCTGCTCCAACTCATAGAAGTGTTACATACACAGCAGCTCTCAGCTACAAGTTAACCATAACGTAATGTCTTAAACTATGCCAAAATATATATTTAATCTGTACAATATATTTTTATCCTTCTCTTATAACTTTATATTGTTCTTATAATTACAGATATTTATCATACATCTACTTTTACAATAAACACAATTCATAAAGCATGAAACCACACTACGCGCAACATTTTGCAACACAACATCTGACAGAAAGAGCGATGGCATTTGATTATTTTGAAAACATCGGCGTGACTATCAAACTGCTGAGTAATGCATGGTTGCGCCACTATTTTGACTTCCAAGCACGTCCAAACCAGTGACAGACCGATATTTGAGATCTCAGTTAGAGAATGTAGTGCCTGTCTCATTTTCTAAAACACTTGCTATTTTACAGGTCAACAGTAACGTAATACACTTAAAAATGTTGATGCAGGGTTTAAGACAAATTTCACAATTAATTACTAAAATGGCAAGTAACATTGAACTACAATGTATAGATGTAAAGGTACAAAAACTTAGTATTAGTAAATAGTATTTTTTCTTTTTTGTGTAATAAAAAAGAATACCAATAAATGTATTTAAAGACAGCAAATGAGACATATACTATACACTTTAAGTGTATGTCTCATTTGATGTCTTTAAATAGTGCAATACATTTATTAATATTGATCAATAATCACAGATATACTACAATTTTTACACACTAATGGCAAATAACATACAAATGAACCTTAAATGTTTACACAAAGACTGAAATAGCATTATATATATATATATATTATATATATATATATATATATATATATATGTGTGTGTGTGTGTGTGTGTGTGTGTACGTGTGTATTCAACTTTATTTCAACCATTTTAAATGTGTACCCTTGATCGTGGTATCCACATTGGCTGCTGAGAAACCCCTATTGGTTGTCACCACCACCAAACAATTCACTAGAAGTGACTGTTCTTAATTTATCTCTTAAGATGACAGCTAACTATAATCACCAGAGCCATTAACTGCTGCTGTAGACTGGAGGCACTTCATTTAAAGTTTTGTGAATGTCTACTGACACGCTATTCTCACAGACGACAATGAAGAACAGCTAATCCAGCCAGCAGAGTGACTTAAACATGGACGTCTATTGATGATCAATAGAAATCAAATCCCCTACACATGCAAACAGACTGAGATGAAAAGAAAATGAACAAATGTAATCTCGAGTTACTACAGACAGGAAATTATGTCTGTCAGATTTTGGTAACATTAAGAGGCTTCACTTCAGCATTCGGCTATGCAATGTCCTTTTAATGTCCCTTAAAGAAATAAATGTAGCCAATTTTCCAACACATTTTGAGGCCAGGAAACCAAACTTGTATGATTTACTGATATTTAAAGAATTGTTTTCCATGAGCATGGGACCCTTGAAAGTAACAGACATAGGTGGTAGCAATGCCAAAACCACAGAACCACACTCTTAAATATAGTTTCAAAC